>NW_027437186.1:4508932-4576432 GCF_033239565.1 Halichoeres trimaculatus
ACCTGTGGACACAGAATCAGCTTCAGCCTGTTATTCATGTGCACATGAAGGCTGCTTGAAAACGTGTCAGTAGGACACCTAAATTGTGAGACGGACAAATTAATCATTGGGATTGAAGCAGCAGAAAGCTTGGCCAAGCATTTTGAGTAAGGTTGTTAAAGATATGCTGGGCCTCAGTGGTATGGCTGTCGAGCATACACTGGAGGCCAGCTCGTGAGACAAGATACAGAAAAGTGGTATTGGAGAGCCATTGACCACTGTGTGTGTGTGTGTGGTTTTTGAAGTCGACTGCCTGGCCCGGGCCTGTTTAAACACGATGAGGTTTGACTGAAATCAGAGATACAGCTCAAGAGGAGCGAGTGAGAGTCCGAACGGTGTTGACCCATTAGGACCTTGCTCATGTTAAGTGCCGTGATCGGGGGCCGACCTTTTAGGGCTCGAAAGGCGCTCACCTTACCGGTTGCGGACTTTTCTAATATAATTTATACGTGGAGAAATTCACTATTTCAGGAGCAGTGAGATGCTGCTGGGCTGCACTGCGAATGCAGAAAAGTTGCAGTAGCACTGGCTGTTAAAGTCCTAGGAAATTCATTTCAGTCCTTAGGAGGGGCTCTTATAGTACATAACAAACCTAGACAAAAAGCTAGCTATAAGGGGGGTGCGGCAAACCTTGAATGAATAAAATACTATTTGGCAAAGGATAATTGGATACTGGAGAGAACAAATCTATAAGGAAGGAGTTGTCAGATCTGCAACTCCTCTCCCAATTGCCACCGACTAAAACACGTCTGATCAACGTGTTAAGTACACAGACATCTGCCTTTATATAAAATATCTCCAGTCAAAAAAAAAAAAAAAAAAAAAAAAAAAAAAAAAAAAAAGAGAGAGAAAAACACACAAAACAATATTGCATGACCAAGACGACCGACTCTTGACTGCTGACGGACTAGACGGAGTGAATGAGCGTCTCTTTTCCTTTGTCTCCCACGTCTCACTTCCTTGTGTGTGTGGGTTAACCCTCAGTGTAGTGTGGAAGTAAAGCAGCTGCCGTCTGTGTGTGTTTATGTGTGCGAGTGATGTGTGTTGGATGTGGAAGCTGAGTGCAATAATACATTTTGAGATCTGATATTACATGTGCTATGTAAACTAAATGCTGGCTGATTTATGCTGCATGGGGTATAATTCAGTGGAATCTGCTAAATGAGTCTAATGTGCTGCTCTGAGTTACGTTCACCTTAACACTAACTTCATGTGCTATGCTGATGTGCTCCGTATTGTGCAAAGATTAGGGGCTTGTGTATGCCAAACTGAACATAAATCTCATGTACTGTGGAAAAACTGGGAATTGTGGGCCTAGGGCCTTAGATAAAACCAAAAAGTATATAATAGCACGTGTTAAGCTTTTCTGAGCAAGAAAAGGTGGATGTGTGAAGTGTAAGAGCAAATAGAGAGAATGTGAGTAAGTGTGGATGTGATAAAGTTGAAATCAAGACAGCTGGGAATGGCACACGGAGAGAATTGAGGAAGTTGCCTGTTTGACGGTCAAAACTAGACTGAGGATTCAGGAAGTAGAGTTGGGAGGAGCGTGTTACACAAATAGAAAGCTACACTTAGACACCAGGCTTTTCCCGCCTTATACGCTGAAGGCTTTTCCTGCGGCCTGCTCTCTTTACTCGCCCCCTCCCTTCGTGAGAAGCCCTCCCTTTCTCTCCTCAACAACTTTCGGAGCAGGGACAGCGTTTTTGTTTTTTCAAAGTGCTGAACATTAAAGCAAGGGTACTTAGGGTTGGAGCACACGTTTTTTGTACGTTAACGTTTACTATTATTGAGTTTTTTAATTGCATTTAATCATAATATAATCAATATGTCTAAAGATATCACACCAGTAGCTATTATTAGCTGCAAACACCCAGAGTTAATGAAAGACATTCAGAAGTTTTCGGACAAGTGGCACAAACAGTACAAAGGATTAGATCCTGCGTGGCCAGAAGAGGGCACATTTGATGTGGGAGTGTGTGGGGATATGGAATGTCGCATAAAAGATCGCAAACCAACATTTAAGACAAAAAGCAATCTGAAGCAGAAGGAGTTGGAGATCAAGATCATCAACCTGTTCAAAGAAGAAGGCCAATCTCACAGGAAGACGATAAGGGAAGGTCTTGCTGAGCTGCAGAGAAGCAAACAAAACAATGCAAGGAAGATGAAATTTCAGATGAGCGAGTCAGCAAGTGAAGAGAAAAAGAGTGAACAAACAAATGCAACAACCATCAGTGGATTATACCCAGTGATCACAGGATCATTCCACATTAATGGAGGCTGTGATATAGTGAACAGTGAGTCATTGGGCAGCAGTTTTGGAGGACAAGGGCAGAGTTCTACTACACAGATTGCAAATAAACCTCCAGAGTATACGGCCAGTGTGGGTATTCCCCCTAACACCCAACCATCCACACCGCAGCCATCCACATCCCAGCCACAGCAGCAGCCCCCACCGCAAACGCCAACCCAAAAACAGCAGCCTCAAGTTCAGACCCAGACTTCTGGACACAGAGTTAACCCACAGCCAACTCAGACGTCCCCACAGGGCGAGCAAATACACGACTTAGTTCCAAAACACTGCAGCACCACACTGAAGGCAAGTCCACAGGGAAAACAAGCTGTTCTAGACTGTTACGCAGACTACGACAGCAGACAGTCAGCATCAACGACATGGTGGTTAGATTTAGAGAGTGTGGGAACAGATTATGAGAGAGAAACAAACAGAACAGAGATCCAACAATTAGAGGGAGCTATAGACGAACAGTATGATCATACAGTTAAGGGACCAGCAACAGGGGAGCAACCAAAAGAAGGGAAAAAAGGGACACCGACTCAGACTGCAGGTGTACACCCCGAAGCTAAAATGCAGAGACAGTATGATCTTAGATACAGACCAAACATACACCCACCAGATAGGTACACAGACGGGCAGTATCCAATTCTGATTAAGGGCACCCAGGGTCATTACATCCCATGGCAGACACTCGACCTTGCTGGGCTGGTTTCACGGCTGCCAGACGTTCATGAGGGCGCTAGCAAGTGGATCAGGGCATTTGAAGAAGAAACAGTGGGAAAACTACTAGCTTTGGGAGACATTAAGTCTGTGTGGGCTCAATCATTTGGAGCTCCTGCAATGAATAACATTTTGGGACAAAGTGGCAATGGCTGGATGATTGATCCAAGAGCGGATGGAACAGAGTTTAATGCGTATCGCACAACACTCTGGCAAGCGTTACGCACAGAGTATCCAACTAGAACGGATCCTAAAGCTCTAAAAGGTGACCCCCTGCAAGAAAATGAAAACCCGACAACCTATATCAACAAGCTGTTAAAAAGATGGAAGCAGGAAACAGAGGAGGAAGTGGACAAAAGCCCAACTTTGGTGATTTTGTTCAGAAATGCAGTCGTGGAGGCTCTGCCAACCCCATGCCGAAGCAAACTGGAGGATGTGGTTGGACTGACATCTATGCCTCACAGACAATTTTGCGATCACGTGACCCACGTTGTGGAAAAGTATCGCAAGGAGGAGCAAAATAACAAAGAACAGGAGAAAAATGTACAGAGGAAACTGGCACAGCTGCAGCTTGGTGAATTACAGAGTAAAAATAAAGTAAAAGCCCAAGCTACTGTCGTGGCTGACACTGCAAGACAAGCAGCACAGATCACACCAAAACCAATTGAGAATGCTCCATCGGCGCCCCCTCCACAAGCAACACCAGTGGTTAACATATATCCGCAGCAGCAGTACTCACAACCTCCAAGAAACCCTCCATATTATGGCCCACAAAGACAGCCAATGCAGCGTAGAGGGGAGGGTCAGAGGGGGAGGGGAGGAAGACAGTCGATACCAGGACGCTGCTGGAACTGCGGTGAACCCAACCACAAAGCGATGTATTGTCCAAATTCACGAGCGAATCCCGAGTGGGCAGAAAGTGGTCGTGGAGTGCAGCCCACGCAACAGAGAGGTGGAGGACCAACCAATCCATGGGCAGGTCCAAACCATGGGTATTAGGGGTGCCCAGAGAATCCCACAGGGGAGGGTCAGCTTCCTCTAATCACCAAAGGAGCTGATGCAGAACCAATGTTGCAAGTAAAAATTGAAAATAAGCAAACATCAATGTTGGTAGACACTGGAGCAACACACACTTGTGTGTGTCCTGAATGTGGCTCTCACCTTCCCCTCTCAGGCAAATGTGTGAAAACAGTGGGGTTCTCGGGTATAAAACAGTTAATTCCTATGACAGCTCCAGTGCGAATAGCAACAGACGAAAATGAAATCAGAATTCCTATCTTGTTATCGAACCAAACACCAGTTAACCTATTGGGGAGAGATGCATTATGTAAACTGAAAATTAAAATTTGGTGTTCACCACTGGGTGTGTACATCGACAGCGCTGGGTTGGTATCTCAAATGTACATGCAAACAGAGGGCGCCAAGGTGTATTGGTTGGGCGACATCACAGGGCCTGTGACAGAGACATTCCAAAAATGGGAAAAGTACATTCAAGTGCAGCTACCAAAAGCAAAAAAGCCATTTTCTGAGTATCATTGTACAATGTACTACGACGCATCGGGCAGCGAAACATTTGAAGAAAAGTGGGATGAGGCAACCGCAGGTGTAAAAATCAATTTGAGCTCACAGTATATTATAGTGGGTGAACAGGGGGCAGCTCTAAATGTACAAGAGAACTCATTTATTTCTGAATGGTACAACGTCCCTGAGTCTTTGCCACACATCACGCTGCTGGTAAATGAAAACTTTAGATCAAAAGATTTGGGACCAATGATGCGGGCCGCTGCCCGAATTAAATGGGAAGAAACTGACAACCCATTAATCTTGATTTCACAAAAAGGGGACATGTTGAAAATTTTGTGTGACACAACAATGATTTCTAAGCCACAGGAAGTGGTAATTCCCGAACCTAGCACACAGCAGGTACTCACTGAAAGTAGCAAAGACAAAAACGGGCTATTTGAAGACATGACATTACGGGTTCCTGACCAGCTGTGGTCAAAACATGACACTGATGTGGGTTTAGTAAAATCTGCCAATCCGGTCAGAATCGAACTCAAACCAAACTTACATCTGCCAAATCGCATGCAGTATCCATTAAAATTGGACGCTGAGGCAGGTGTGAGCAAAACAATAGAGGGGTTAATCAAAGCAGGTGTGTTAATCGAGACAAACAGTGCATGTAACACACC
This sequence comes from Halichoeres trimaculatus, assembly GCF_033239565.1. NCBI lineage: Eukaryota > Metazoa > Chordata > Actinopteri > Labriformes > Labridae > Halichoeres > Halichoeres trimaculatus. The sequence continues at coordinate 4,514,177 of NW_027437186.1, forward strand.
TATTTTTCCAGTCTTAAAAAGTGACAAATCAAAGTACCGATTGGTGCATGACTTGAGAGCAGTTAATGAAATCATACAGGACCTACCAGCGGATGTGCCAAATCCACACACACTCCTCACAAATGTTCCACCGGATGCAAAGTCCTTCACAGTGGTAGACTTGTGCTCTGCGTTCTTTAGCATCCCTTTAGCCGAGGAATCGCAACACCTGTTTGCATTTACCTACAGAGGAAAAAAGTTAACATATACAAGAATCCCACAAGGAATGAAGCACAGTCCACATGTGTTCAACCAAGTCCTCAAGCAAGATTTGGAGGATATTGGAATTGACAGCACACTAATTCAATACGTGGACGATTTGCTGATCTGCTCATCCTCCTTGGATGAGTGTCATCGAGATTCAGTGAAGGTGCTCCAAAGGCTGGCAGAGGGGGGACACAAGGTCTCCAAAACAAAACTGCAGTACTGTCAGCCTCAAGTGGAGTACCTGGGAAGAACAATCTCTCATGGGACAATAGCAATATCTCCGTCCCAGGTGGAGGGCGTGAGTAGAGTCCCGCGACCAAGGAATGTACAGCAGATGATGACATTCTTGGGAATGACGGGTTACAGTTCTGACTGGATTGAGGACTATGCCGAAAAAACTTCTCCATTGAGAGAAATGATCAAAGCAGCAGGTAATGTATCTTTGAAAGCTCAGTTGAAATGGACGAGCGAAGCAATGACAGCGTTCGAAACACTGAAACAAGAAATGCAAACCGCTCCTTGTCTTGCAACACCAAACTACGACAAACCATTCTTGTTGTATGTATCAAACAGAGCAGACATGTATGCAACAGCTGTGTTAATGCAGGAAACATGCAGTGGTCGTCAAAAACAGCCCATAGCATACTACAGTACAAAACTTGACAATGTGGTTCAGGGGTGGCCGCCATGTTATCAGGGCCTAGCTGCAGTGCATTTTGCATATGAAAAAGCATCCACAATAACAATGGGGTATCCCGTTACTATTCTCACTCATCACAAAATCAGTGAGTTGATAAACCAAGGGAAGTTCGTTGTAACTCAGTCACGCTGTTTGCAGTATACACCGTTGTTGTCGTATCCAGATATAACAATAAAGAGATGTCAGACAACAAATCCTGCAAACGTAATTCCTCTAGAAACTGAGGGTGACCCTCATGAGTGCATCGCCGAAACAATGAGATACACGAAACTCAGACCTGACCTTGAGTCCACACCAGTAATCTGTGAAGATGTGACATACTTTGTTGATGGTTCCTGCTACCGAGACCACCTAGTAAATCATGCAGGGTTTGCGGTAGTGAAACAAGAAGCTAACAAGTTTGTTACAGAAAAAGCTGAAAGTTGTGCTCAACCATGTTCAGCACAGCTGGCCGAATTAAAAGCATTGACTGAAGCGTGTAAATTAGCACAGGGGAAAGTAGCTAATATATACACTGACTCAGCGTATGCGCACGGAGTTTGCCATCTTTTTGGTTCATTGTGGAGACAAAGAGGATTCAGAAGAACAGATGGCAGTCCAATACAGCATGGTAACCAGATAAGTGAATTGATGTCGGCAATGATGTTGCCATCCAAACTTGCTATCATTAAGTGTCAAGCTCATCGTAAAGGTAACGATGTAGTGATAAAAGGAAATAATGCAGCCGATGAGGCTGCCAAAGCAGCATCCAAGTGCGAAGCAGCCATCTTGGCTCCTGAGATCTCACTTGAACCAACAGTCACTCCTGAAGACATTGTCTTAATACAAAAAGAGGCAAGTGAAACAGAACAAAACTTGTGGCGACAAAGAGGGGCATCAACAGATGAAAAAGGCTTATGGAGATCCCATGAAGGACTGTTGGTTGCACCGGTGCCCCTGTTGACCATTTTAATCTCCGAAGTACACAGTGCAGACCACTGTGGAAGGGGGGAGGTATTAAAAAAGGTAAGACAACAGGGATATTGGTCACCATACATGCAAGCTATGGTCGATGAAGTGTTAAGCCAATGTGAAATCTGTGCTCAAAATAATGTACGAAAACCAATAAAAACACCAGTTGGACACATCCCAGTCCCTGAAGGTCCGTTCAAACACCTAGCCATAGACTATGTTGACATGATAAAACCAGTGCAAGGGAAGCGCTATATGTTAGTCATCATAGATCGATTTTCACGCTGGGTAGAGGCGGTTCCATCAAAAACCTTGGGTTCAGAGACTGTGGTTAAATTTCTGACAAGAGAGGTTATTCCAAGATTTGGCATACCGTCAGAAATAAGTTCAGATAATGGGTCTGCTTTTATACATAAAGTTGCCAAGGGTGTCCTCCAACAGCTGCGAATAAAACAGAGATTATCCGCCGTATATCATCCCCAGAGCAACGGGATGGTTGAACGAATAAATGGAACTCTTAAGGCAAAGATCAATAAGATCTGTGCCAGCACAAAGCTGAACTGGGTAGATGCTCTGCCGCTTGCACTAATGAGTTATCGTATGCAAACTCACCGAAGCACGCATTTAACCCCGCATGAAATGCTAACAGGCCGGCCTATGCCAGCTCCGCAGTTGCGAGGTCCGTATAAGGGACCTCCCCTTGAGCAGTTACAAGTTGAGCTTAAAGACTATATGAACCAACTAACTGCAATACATAAGACTATCTACCTACAGGAAAAGAGGAGAGAGCCAATCCCTGACCAGGGGACCAAGAGACTGGTGGTGCCGGGTGATCAGGTGTACGTCAAGGTCTTCCGAAGAAAGTGGAACGAGCCGCGACGAGAGGGGCCGTACACAGTGGTGCGAGCTACCCCAACAGCAGTTCAGGTTGAAGGAAGTGGAACGTGGTATCACCTGTCTCACTGCACGGCAGTTCCAGGGAAAACAAAGGGCGGTATTGAGTTAAAAAACAAAGATGAACAAAATGACATTGTGGTGTGTCCTGAGCGTAACAAGCATTCTGATGTGGATACCCATAGGAACATGGGAAGTGGAGACTCAAAGAGTAAAGCTGAATGCCCTGGAGACCAGACCCACGACCGAGACGAATCAGCACCTCGGAGGAGACAGAGCCTATGAGTCAGTTGAGTACGATGCAACACAGACACCATCCCATGACAGTCTAGACCCTTTGCTGACACTCTCAGCTGAGCTCAAACATGCACACATTCTACAGCAATTAGTAAACGCCAAGAGGCGTGGTAAAAGAGCAGTACACACTATGTGGCATTGGTATGCTAGTGTAGATGTACCCACCTCAATGCATAGTGGGGATACAATATATGAAGTGCGAGTCATGGCTCAGGATTCTATGGGAGAAGAAATGTGTGGGGTCAAAAGAGGGAAAGAAGAACAAACCACAGGAAAAGGTGTCTGCCAGGTAATGTTAAAATTGGGGAAGCAATTAGAGATCATAGTTAGATTAGCAACACATCACAGCCCAAGTAATTCTTATTATGTTGCTGTTCATATTTGGAATGATAAAACCGGGGCCGAAATCCGATCATCAATGAGGTTAAAAAGGAAAGACACTCCTGATCCTGAACTTTTAATTACTGCACCACTCAAAAGTGAGATGGTGGAGGGGAAAATAAGGTTACACATTCCGTCCCAAGGAGTGTCAAACAATCTGTATAGACGCGATGTTAGGGTGATAGAGTTTGAAGTGGTTGAAACAGAGGTAACAACAAATGTGTTATGTGGATGGGCTAATCGGTATAACGAAAATGTGACAACTTGGGGATTACACCGATGTGGATTGGTAGTGTTTGAAGAAGCAGGTGAGTGGTTTGCTGAACTCAACCAGACAATGTATGAACCAAACATGTCTTACGCCTTAGAGTTTACCAGTACCTCCCAGGGGGGAAAAGCAGTTAAGCGAACACATCCGTGGTCGGTTCCAATTAAAGAAAGCGAGGGTGGGTACACTGGGACAAAAGGTAATGGGATTATTGAAAATTTTGTCACACAACCAAGTACTTATCCATACCCCCAGCCAGGTGAAAGAACGTCAGTTACCACATCCAAACATCTACCTACAACAGTAACTACACAACCTGTTAGCCATCATGTGACTCTAACACCAACTCCCGAATTAGACAGAACTAACAAAGTAGATACGACGACCACTAGTACAATTCAAACCGTCAGGCCAACATCGGATAAAGTGTTATATAAGGGGAAGCGTCTGTCTACAATAACGCCTGTAGATGTTACACAAAATGAAGCCATAACTTTAGCAGATGTCCCGACCACCTCCACAAAGCCAAGTAAAACGACAGAGGAAAGTCCTTATGGTGAATATGATGTCTATAGTGATTCTGAATGGCCACTGACAGGGGATAATCAACAGGTTAATGTAGGTGCAACAGTTAAACCCTTGCAGAGAAGTGTGAAAACTTATACAGATACACTTTGGGAAGCCGCTAGTCATAATGAATGGTATCAATGGGCTATGTATACAGTGAAACAGATGACACCTAGTGAGTGCATAATATGCGCTGAGGCCCCTACAGCACTTCCCACAGTAATACCGGAAAAGTACAGTCATGAGGAATGTGCAAAAGTACAGCAACAAAAGTGTAGAAGTGGTGAGTTTACCCCCAGACCAGAAATTCCAGCCTTGTTCGGACTTCCTATGTGTGGTATTCAATGTAGACTCCTTTATGGCTCCAGAGCAGTACACGGTTACCTAGATACGTGTGTAGATTGTACTTTTAAACAGACATGCAAAGAGTTCTCCATTTCAACATCTCAAGATGAGCCACCGACAAACTACAAAGTAGATGAATTGGCTGAATACGAGTGTTTCGCCAGCGGAGGATTTATTAATTCTCCAGGGGGAGGGGTTCATGTAGGGAACACAACTGTTAATTGTAAAATCACATGGGTGTTGTCATGGTTTCCAGAAGCTAATATGACTGAGCCGTTTGTAACCAGACCAATTTGGTTTGAGAACCCTCAGCCGATAGATCAGACATGTGTAAATATAACTATGACCAGACCTAGTATATATTTTTTCGGCAGCCAGACTTTTGCAGTTGCAGACAGTTACTGGATGTGTGGTGATAACATTCTACGAAATACAATACCACCCAGGTGGATCGGACTTTGTACATTAGTACGAATGAAGTTACCTGTCGTCGTGCTGTATGATGGTATAGATGAAATTCTCAAAATAAATGGAAAAACAGCCGAATTAAACAGAAATAAAAGACAAATCAGTGAGAATGTGTACATTAACAGTATGGGTGTGCCCACCGGAATCCCAGATGAGTTTAAAGCCCAGGACGAAGTCAGAGCGGGATTAGAGTCTATTCTTCCGTGGATCACTATTAACAAAAATGTTCAGTGGATAAATTACATATACTACAACCAACAGAGGTTTGTTAATGCTACATCTGAAATTCTGCGAGCATTTGGCAGCCAACTACATGCAACAAGCATAATGACACAACAGAACAGACAGGTTTTAAATTGGCTAACCGCAGATAAAGGAGGAGTGTGCCGCATGTTTGGGAGACTCTGTTGTACCTTTATTCCAAATAACACAGCACCTGATGGTATATTCTCTGTGGCTATGGAGAAATTGACTAAGCTAAAAGGGGAACTCAGGGAGAGTGCTGGCAAGGGGGGGATGTCTGGTTATATACAGACATCTATACGTGTACTCCAAAGTAGTTAGACAGATATTATCAAAGCTAACATCATTTTGTAATCCATGGTAACAATATTACATTTCATATATGTATTTTTGTTGTTTTTAGCTAAAGGAAGAACGTGGACTTTCGGTGATGTCATTGTGGGATTGTATTTTATTTAAATTCGGCTTTATGCTAATATAATCCCAAAATTGGAATTATAGGGGGGATTATGTTAGGGCGAATTTAAAGGCTAAACATACAGCTATTCATTTCATATGATATTTGTGAGATTCTAGTTGAGGTAATTTCAGCCAGACCTGCAGCAGGCTTGTTCTCGGAAAAGGTGCTTGTGAGAGAGGTCAGAGGTGAGTTTCTCAGCAGCGAAAAACAATACTCGAAACCTTTGCCAAAACGTTCCACCCTGATAGGAGAGTACAGGAAATCTCATGCCGTGACCAGTGGTAGTTTGGCTGGAGCCAAACTATCCCCATAGTGACGAGTTGGCAAAAACAGACACATGATGACGTCACTGAAACCTTCCATAAAGATGCATGTTTGAAGCTGAGGGGGTCGGTCCGTCCATCTACCATGATTGCTGTGTTTCGAGCTGTGTGACTTCAATAAAACCCGCAAAGGCTGCCAAGTTGATTCTGTCGTCTCATCATTGATATATGTGTATTTGCATCTGGGAAATCCTTAACAACACTTCAGCATACTTTCACTTACAGACTGCATTTTGCTTTAAAATGTTCACTGATCTTTCAGCTTTTCATGCATGATGCAACTTTGAGATATCTTTGAACAGTTTTTGAGATGTCACTGTTTAAGCAACATCAATTTTTCATTTTTCACTCAAACCTCAGCCCCCCAGAGTGCAGAACTTCTTCAGCCAGAGTGAAGGTGGCTGCTGCTGAGATGCTAGAAGTTTCTAGATCAAAATGTCATAACTTCAAAAATCTTTACTGTAGAAAAATAAAAGAGCGTGACTTCCCCTGCTTCGAACAAATGGAGTATTTTAGCAAAATTAAAGGGGACATATCATGCTTGTTTCTCCTTTTCACTATGCCAGACTAGGATGCCTGTAAAGCATTTCTGCCCTCAGTACAAGTCATTTAGCTCCTTCATTGCCCCACAATAGCGTTCTCAATATCCTCATTTTAGGCCATTCTGAAGATCTCGTTGAAACGCTCTGTTTAGAGAATGATCTCCAGTAACCTCGCAACGTCACAGCCCTTTGTGCTCTGATTGGTCAGTTCTATCAGAGGGGCGGAGGGGGTAGAGCCAGGGGGCGGTTTTTGCAGCGTGGCAGTATTTACAAAATCACCATATTGAATGGAGCAGACCGAGCGAGTTTGCTGTTTGCCAAAACTTCAACGTAAGGCATTGATAGCACTAATAAAATGGCAGAGTGTAGGATACGTCCTTTTGTATTGGACCCCGAGTCAGACCCAGACGGTTCTGCAGCTCAGATGGAAGAAAATCCACCTCGACACAGATCATCTAAGGGTGCTTCAGTGTGGTGAGTCAAAGCGGTACTGTAACATGTATAGTTTATACGTGGAAATATGGGCAGACTTCACCAATAAACTATTTCTATAACAGGGCTCTATCCTGCTCCTTCACTTTTCTCTGTCTGTTTTATCCATCATGCTGAAAGTGTAGTCTAAAGATCGCCTCTACCGTCAGTTCGTCACTATGTTAGCACTCAAGTTAGCCAGAGCTAGTAGGGAGCTGTATTTATACTCGGCTTTTGGTGGGTGTATCCCTCGGTGGCGGTTGTGTGACTAACTGACATCACAGAGACAGAGCTGCTTTATCAGATTACTCCAATAAAAAGAAAGGATCCTCGTGTCGTCATGAAGGTCGAAATCTCGAAGCCAAATGTCAATGACCTATTTTCAGAGGCATCAAATCTCGTTCTAGGATATCAGAAAAAATACAATATCTCATTTTTTGAAAATTCAGGGGGTGAAAGGTCTTGTTTTCAACTTTATTATTTTATATGTAAGTATTAAATCAGGGATCAGCATATGTCCCCTTTAACCTCTTCCACCCGACCGGCCCGTCGGCAGGCCGAGAAAACACTGCACGTAATTGAGCACTGTAAAGAGTGCACTGAAACTTGACTGTGGTGTTTACTTTCAATTCTCGATCAAAGTTTAGGCAATAATGTTCACAAAACAGGGTCGAGTGTCTGTTTTAGTGTAAATATTACTTTTTTATGTTGATTTTAATCTGTCTTAGTACGAAATCGGGACATTTAAATGTTACGACCACAGCGGAATCAAAGTTGAATAGTGTAGCGTAGAGTTCTTCTATACGGCCATGTTTGTAGTCTTTGAAAAGGGATAAGCTACTGAATCGATTGACTCCTAACTTTCTAAGGACTACAAATCCCAGGTTCGTAACAAGTCAAGCGTAAAGTCTGCGTAACGTACGCGCTCTCGACGGTGTTCGTGCACAGCGCCTCACAGACGAAGGCAGACCGCAGCACTGCACCCTGCTCACTCGGGATTTCCTCCGAATTTTATCCAGCGATCACAAAAAAACATCGCAATTATGGAAAAGAAGAGATACAACACAAAGAGGGATATGGCGGAAATCTTATTCAAAATACAGCGGGGGTCAGACGTTGAAATTGAGGATTCGTCTGACTCCGACAGCAGCAACGACGTCGGCTCCGCGGAGGAGGCTCGCTTTCAAAGTCGCGGAGACCCAGTTTACGAGTGAGTACCGGTGTTTTCATTTATCTATGCGGCTCAGTGATGTGTAAATTGTGTAAATTTTTATTTTCATGGAACACCAAGCCCTCCCAGGTTTGTCATAAACCCGCAAACACTGTAGTAAACAGTAGCATTAGTCGTAGTCGTAAACACAGTAGTTTGCTTAGCACTTCAATAGTATTGACAACAGGGCTCTCAAGATTTGAATGCAGACTAGAGTGATGCTTGTCTCTTATGATCCAGTTGTAATTTCCATATAAAAACGTTCAGGGAATGCTGCCGGTTGTAGCGGTTGTAGTGCTATTTACATTGGTTGTTGCGTGAAGATTCACCAAGATACAGTAGCGCTCCTGCTTCTGATAGGCTACGCCACAGCCAATCAGAACGTGTTCGACTCCTGCCTGCTCAGTGGCAAGAGCGGCGCACTGGAATTCGCTACATTTTTTCAGCTTGAGAAGTACAATGTGTGGCGGGAGTGCATGACAAAAGACCCGAAAGAGTTACTGTCACGCTCAATGCAACACTTGAGAGCCCATTGAGTATTACAGTTTTACTGTATTTGTTTATTTTGGGCTAACTTTGTTTTCAGACATTGTTTCCACAAAAACTTTTTTTGAGGAAAACAAAAACAAAAACTAGGAAGTAGATACAAATGCAAACAAATTATAGTAGAGGTCATGACTAAAATATTTACACAACTTTTGTGTCCTTTGTTGAAATGAACAAATGTTATTATTTATTTTTGTTCTACATGGTAATTTTTCACCATTTTCTTAGCGACCAAGAGGAAGGGAGTGAGGAGTGCCCAGATCCATCAGGGAGTTTCACACCTCCAGCACTCCCTGCACCAGTCGCCCCACCCCCACCCTTGCCTGAGGACACAGAGGTGTCATCGCTTATATCGAGGTGTGTGTACTGATCAGTTGTGTAGTGTTGGTCTCTAAAATGAATAATATGCTGTTTACTGTTTCAATTATGTATTTATATGTCTAATCCTGTATAGAAATTGATGTGAATCATCAGTTTTCTAAATATGTTTCTTTCAACATCTTTACTCCTTTCATGCAACAGTGAGGAGGGAGACGAAGATGAAGAGTATGTCCCACCAAGGCACAAGAGGAGGGTCTCTTCATCTTCAAGTACCGAGTTGTCTTCCCCTGACCCTTGCCTGTCAAAAAGAGGTTGTGACTGTGGGCGTGTTGGTGTTCGTGGCCGTGGCGGGCAGGCCAGCAAGCGGCCAAGACTGGCTTCTGTGGACTTGGAGGATCAGCGAGAGAGATGGCACACAAAAAAACGAGCCAGATACTCAGCCTCCAACACCAGAATTTAAGCCTAAGCATCCACCTGGACCCAGGATCGACACCACGGTACAGTGGTCCTCGCTCAGCCTCTTCAGACTATTCTTCTCCAACAGCACCATCAACACAATAATCAACAACACAAATGCAAATGCTGCACGCCGTTTGGCGCAAGGTGCAAAGTATAAGTGGTCTCCCCTCTCAGGTGACACATTCTATATTTTTCTGTCAATAGTCCTGTTCTTTGGCCTGGTACGTGTGCACTCCAGGACTGACTATTGGCGGATGGACTGGCCGTACCAATTTGTCTTTCCCAGGAGCAGCATGACAAGGGACAAATTTGAGGCCATCTTTTGGTCTCTTCATCTCTCTGATGTTACAGAGGATGCAGAGAACGAAAGAAAAAGGGGAACGCCTCAATTTGACAGGCTATTCAAAATCAAGCCTCTCTATGGTGAGATTTTGAATGCCTGTAACTCCCTTTTTCAGCCGTACCAGGCCTTAACTATTGATGAGCGGATGGTGGCCAGCAAAGCGGGAATTGGATTTAGACAGTACATGAAGGATAAGCCAACCAAATTCGGCTATAAATTATTTGTATTGGCAGACTCCAAAACAGGCTTTACCTCAAATTTTTTTATTTATCAAGGTAAAGATGATAAAAAGGTCAAACAGAGGGGACAGAAGGAGGATGGCCTCAGCATCACATCCGTCATGGACCTGATGAAGTTTAACCTCCTTGGAAAAGGCTATCATCTTTACGTTGATAACTTTTACACCAGTCCACCTCTTTTCACTAAATTACTTGAAAATGATACTGCAGCTTGTGGCACCATCCGTACCAATAGGGAGGGATTTCCCCAAACAACAAACAATGACCTCCCCAAGAAACCTGAGAGGGGAGACATGAGGTGGATAAGAAAGGGGAAACTCCTCTTTGCACGCTGGACGGACACAAAAATTGTTTACATCTGCAGCACCATCCACAAGGCATACAGCGGGGCCACTGTACAGAGGAGGGTGAAGGGACCAGGTGGATGCTGGCACAGGGGTTCTGTTGATGTCCCTGACGCATGCAGGGATTACAACATCAACATGGGTGGTGTGGACCTGTCAGACGCACTTATCCACTATTATTCTGTCCACAACAAGACAATGAGGTGGTATAAAACATTTTTTTACCACTTCATTGATATTGCTGTGGTGAACAGTTACATCCTCCACAAAGCTGTACACACCTTGCAAAACAAGACCCCTTTGTCACACAAAAAGTTTCGGGAGGTTTTGATGCAGCAAATGGTGGAGCAGGCTACAGCTGTGGCTGTTGCAGCTTGCCCAGGCGCTAATGTCAGCACACCCTGCATGCCTATGTTCAGGGGGGGGGGGGGGGGGGGGGGGGGGGGGGGGGTGGCACGCAGCAGCGTAGGAAGTGTGTCGTCTGTGCGGCCACAGAAAAAGAGAAGGCCAAGCAGATTCAGGGCTACAAGGCCAAGGAAATGAAGACACCAGTTTACTGTTCAAAGTGCAATGTGTCACTTTGCCTTGTTCCTGGAAGGAATTGCTTTGTGGAATATCACAAAAAGTAATTTCTCATAGTGATTTTTTGAAAGCCCATTGTAAATAGTTGGATTTGTTGCACTTTTTTACTTACTCTTGTATTGTTGTGTTTTTTGTTTACTTGCACATTCCATTCCTTCATAATAACATTGATCACTTTGTATTTTATTTATTTTTTCATCACATTTTGTTTACCAAAAGAACTGCTACTGGAAAGCCATTTCAGCCCCTTATTGCACATCGTAAATAGTTCAATTTGTTGCACTTTCTTACTTAGATTTAATTTGCTCTAATTGTGTTTGCCGTGTTTTATATTATATATTGTTTTTGTATTGTATATTTTTTGCACTCTTACATTTATTTTACATTGTTTGCACAGAATGGTTGTTTCTTTCTCTTTTTGCACTTTTTTGAAAATAAATGTACTCCCTGTGGAGCTAAAAAGATAAGTTCCTGTTATTTTTCATTATTCTGTATTACATAGAGACATATATAATGTGCAGAATGGTAAAAAACAATGATGAGGCACAAGGTAAATTTCATATCCAACAGCTCCAATACTTAGTAGTAGACTAGTCAAAAAGAAATTAATTGTAATTTGGAGCCAGTTTTCATCAGAGGTAGAAAATAATCAATTTGGCACAAAGTGTGCCAAATTGTGCCAAATTGAGTTCTCGCCTGGGTATATCCTTACAAAATTTCATGTAGGCTTTAGTGTTTGCCCAAATTCTATCAGATTTGGTAAATTTGTACTCAAGGAGTGGATGAAGCTAATCAGTGGCATCTGGGGGCATGGAATCATTGCTGACATAGTGTTTTCCTCCGTCAAAAAAAAAAAACATTTTGGCAAGAGTAAAAAAACGTAATTTTTCCTCTTGTTTATTCCATTTCACTCTGGCATAATGAAAGGTACAACACTTCTGACACTTGGAACATATTCTCTGAAGTCCCTTGATGTCCAAAGGCACCAAAAACATGCACATAAACTTAAGTAAAGTGTTGAAATTCTTCATTTATTTTGGATATGTCTTTTTAGGCGTTTTTTCCTGAAAAAATGCTTAGGGCTTAAGAGGTTAAGTGTACTGTTTGGCCAAAACAACGACCAGATGTGAGACAAAACCTAATTTTCCATAACTTGTGGTAATGTTATTTCTGACCTACTTTGTCACCTCAGCTCCATTTGTAACTTTACTTTTAGATCACCGCCCTGCCCTCATTTCTAGTTCTACAAACTTGTAAAACACATCATTGTGTTTGTTAGAGTCCTGACTTGCTCACGAAGCAGCACTTATTCTTATAGATATCACAGTCTCTACAAAAATGCAGGTTAGTCTGACCCATGTCTCACCCAATACTACTGCCAATGGACACAAAAGAGTTCCAATGTCCCCTTGATGCATCATCACCAGCTGACTGATGAGGTCATTAAGAGACAGAAGAGACTTAGCTAAGAGGAAACCCGTGAGTTTGATATGAACTAAATAACTGAAGACAGGAAGAAAAGTTGACTTATACTGCAGAGAGCTGAGGGACTGTCATGAAGGGTTCTGTCCAGATCTCAGATTTACAGCCGTGAACACAAATAGTGATGAGAAATACAACAGAATCAAAAGAAAGCTGAAATGAGCTGGGGTTCTTCTTGATCCAGATAGGACTATAGAAGATAACTATCACACAGTCTTCTCTGACTGCAGGCTACAATTAGTACATTAAACATCAAAAGATGAACTCAAGAAAATCTTCAACTCAACTTCTGTGATGTGAGCATTGTATGATCAAAGTGAACATCTATTGTTTATTTATTTTACCTTTATTTAAGTAGATAGAAAACTTACTGAGATTTTTTAACATGTCAGAGCCATGGTTATAACAGAGAGCCGGTGAACTGACCTCAGAGTCTGCAGTCTGCAGAGTGGACTCTCCAGAAAATCACACAGGTGATCAACTCCTGAATCTTGCAGCTTGTTGAAGCTCAGGTTCAGCTCTCTCAGATGGGAGGGGTTGGACATCAGAGCAGAGGCCAGAGAAGCACAGCTGTTCTCTGACAAACTGCAGGTCAACAATCTGAAAAAATAAACAATGTAAGTCCAGAACTCATTCAGTGTCTAAGAATGTGTTGAGAGTTGAAGAAGAAGAAAAATGAGAGTCCAAACAGCTGAAGCCAATGTTATTCTGTAATTCTGCTTCTCCCTCTCTTTTGGACTGACTTAGGAAATAAAAAGAGTTGGTAGGAATGAGTATGGAAATCTGTTTTTTTTTTTTTTTTATGCTGGTAGCTGATAGGTAAGTATCAGGCTGCAAGTTATGATGATTTTCAATGTCGACAAATCAATCGATTATTTTTTTTTATTATTGGATTGATCACAATTATTTTGTGCTCCAACCTAATTTGGCATCGCGGAAGACCTCAATCAACACGGAGTTGCTATGAAAGATGCAGAGCTGCTGGCCCAAGACCGCCAGTACTGGAAGAAACTGGTTCATCTGGTTGGCTCTACACACCGGGGTGGGACTGGGACCCCCCCGAAGACCTAATTTGGCCTCCATTTCATATCAGTGGCAAAAGAGTGTAGAGGTAAGATCTTAAGCCCAAGCCCGAGCCGGCCCGAAATTCGGGCCAGGTCGGGCCCAAAATGTCAATTATTAACTCTGGGTTCTTGACTTCTCTCCCGCTAATTTTTTAAAATAAATATATATTTATATATTGTATACCAAAACGGTGTATGGATATTAAACTAAAGGAGTACTTGTTAAAAAAATAAATAATTTGGATAAAACAGAGAAGGCGCTGTATGGTAATTGCTATTTAACTACTAAACAGGAGCTGCGGACAGCGCAAACTATCTTCTCCTCCTGTTCCTTTACCTTCCCGACCGTACACACTCACAGTCAAAAGCATACTGGGAAGCATTAGGGCTCCGCTTTTTCAACCAGAGGCAGTGGCACCTGTTTCACGAGCCATTGCTGACTGAAGTCTGTAATAACCAAATACACGGCTCGGGACACGTGAGCGCTTTACGCAGCGCTCAATGCCAGATGTTCAAGAGGACGAGACCCGAGACTGAACTCCCGCACAATACGAACTTTACACCGAGATGACCGCCCTGGACCACCTACCTCAGCAGGTCTGACTTCTGCAAACAGCAGCTGGTCCAGAAACATGTATGAATGGATTCATCCGTGTGCGCAGTCTCCAGCGGAGGATATTTAAAGTCTGTTTGTTTCCGCCTTTGGTAACGAAGAATATAGTGAACCTGCTGTGCTCACCAGGCTTTACCCCGTGTATCTCAGATGCCTTTCCTTGTGATCTACAGTGAAGCCCAGAGACCTGCTCCTGCTGCTGTTCCTCTCCTTGTCAGAGAGGCGCGTCCATGTGAGCACAATATCACACACAGAAATATCTCAAACAAACTTTTCCAGCGTTATTTCATTGTGTAAATGCATTTATAATGATCATAAAAATATGTAGATTATTTTACAATTAAAAAAACTTGCAATACAAAATTTCGTGTTTGTTTCAGGCTCGGGCTCTGGCTCCGGCCTGCAAATCAAGTTAACTGATCGGGCTCGGGCCGGCTTTAATACCCGCGGGCCTGGGTCGGGTCGGTTGGATTTTTTAGAGCTGATCTTACCTCTAAAAGATTGCACACCTTTAAAATCCAACCTGTGTCACCCAATGGTGATACATACTGACGTTATATCTCCTTCCTCCAAAAGTCAATTAGTTAAACTGATGACTCAGCAAATTACATGAAAATAACAAGACTTAAAACAGTGTTGTTCTAACAAGAATCAATTATTGTGGTCCAACTAATTGTTTAACACCAAAATACTATAAGTCCATCAATCATTGTTTGCTTGTCAAACCAAGAAGTGGTAAATTACTTAAAATAATAATAATTAAAAAAATCTAGGCAGTATTAATCCTTTAGACCGCATAGTTCCCATTCTATATGAAATCTTTAACAGTGAAGTCAGTGTAAAAAATAATAATTCAGATTAGGGCTGTCATTTTAACGCGTTAATTAGATTAATTAATTACACCGCAAATTAACGCTTTATAAAAATTAACGCAGATTAATCTGGATCCCAAACCCGCAGGGCGTTCAAAGACGCACTCATTTTTAAATGTCTGGCATTTACAAACCGTTTGTCCTACATGGAAAAAGAGGAGTTCTCGTCAGATTTTCAAATTTCCGACGGTCCCTGAATGTATCACACCTGACGTCAGCAACATGCTGTAAACAGGAGGGAGGGAAGCAAGAGTGATTGTGACTTCCGTCCACATCGCGTTTATTCACACACCCTTTTTGAAAATCTTCAGAAAATCAACCGTTTGCTCTAGCTCAATTCTGTAAAAAACAGATAATTCTACACTCTTTACTGCATTAAACAACCCCTGAATGATCGATATATGTCCAGTATTTAAATCTTAAGAATTATTTGAAAATTTCCTTCCATCTTCCTGGTGTCATGTTTCAGCTTGGGGCTGCTCTGCACCAATCAGCAACAGTTTGTGTGTTCAGAGCATGTTAAACTGAAAATACTTCACTTTTCTTTGATCCAAGACTTGAATTAAGTATTTTGTACATAGTTCCTCTCCGTTTTTAGCCTGTAGCCCTGGTTCTCCTGACCTCATAGAAGTATAGAAGTTCATATTGCAGTGAAAATCGAGTCAACATCGAGTAAAAATGTGACAAAAGAAAAAAACGTCCTAAAAATCAAATCAGCTTATCTTAGGTGCAGGACTGTGTAGATTTTTGTAAAGATAGAACCATAAAACTTTTTTCATGTGTTCCTTATGCATCAGAGTACCTAAAAATGTGTTGTATACATTCCCACCTTATTTTTAAAGGTTTTTTTTAATGTCTTTTAATGTAATTTTAATGTCCTGGAATTCAAATTCTTTATTTTGGGACCTTAAGCAGATATGAGATTAAAATGCGATTAATTAGATAAATTAATTACAAATCCTCGAATTAATTAGATTTTTTTTTTTAATCGCCTGACAGCACTAATTCAGATACTTTAATTAAAGTATGTTTACACTATTTCCATATAACCTTGATAAGTATTTGTAAATTAGGGGGTCAAATATTTTTCTTACAGCACCTCATATCTGTGACCAACATCTGTTGAATGTGCTTCAATAACATGAATAAACCTAACCCTAGTTTTCCTTGTATTTAGCCAGAGTTGGGTCCTCGCTTCTAATTGGTCAGTCCTCTGTCTTGTGAGCAGGTAACAGGGAAATTAAGTTGTTGTTCACCTTCCCACTCTGGAACAGCCTCAGGATGAACATAGCATCTCATTAGGTCTGAAATGACTCTCAAAGTGGCCACGACTAAAAAACCCACCGTCTTTCAACTCAAACAGACCCAGACTCCCACCCTGCAAGACGGAGCGCTACCACAGGTCATTCCTCCCAACTGCAATAAGTCTCTATAACACATCATAACAAACCAAACTCTCATCTTATGACATCCAGCATTTAAAATAAAATATAAAAAATATCTTGTTGCTTTTTTTTGGCACATCATCCCAGTACTCACTGTTATCGTCAAATGCTGATCTTACTCACAAGGTGGGCCAGTAAGATTTACCCTTTTTTTTTTTTTACCCATTTACCCCAGTTTTGGCCACACATCACTCAGCTGCCTGGAGAGAGAGAGCAGGGAGGAAGGGGGGGTGATGATGCCATCACAAATGCGATGATGATTGGCTGGGTGGGCGGATCATGCCCTCTGATCATGCCCTGCTCACACTGTCTCACTGCACACACTGACTGCTAAACACAACAAGACAGCGGCAATGGTGTCGAGCCCGGGACGTAAAAGTTGGATATTGCTCTGTTTATTGTGCAGCATTATACAGATACAGAGAATTGCACTAATTACAGGACAGATTTTTCTTTGTGTTTTACGACCAAAGTTTACATTTTAGGGATTGGGTTTTTTACTTGAATGCAAAGTGTGTGAAGATTACTTATTTTCAATATTTAATTTTTAATACCTTACTGAATATTTAAGAGTTGGACATTGCTCTGTTTATTGTGCAGTAGGCCTTATGTGTATATATATATATATATATATATATATATATATATATATATATATATATATATGTGTGTGTGTGTGTGTTGTGCATGTGTCTGTGTGCATACACGTGTAGGTGTGTGTGTGTATGTGTATATAAACATATATAACATTTATTTATGTAGTTGTAGTTCTTTGGGAATGTCTGATCTCTATTAGTAGTCATACTATTACTACTAATATATACTGAGAAGAAAGGGGGAAAAAGTAAAGGAAAAAAGAAAAAAGGAAAGAGAAAGGGAAGAAGGAAAGAAAAAAACAAATAAAAGGGATGAAAGGAGAAAAAAAGACACACTGTTTGTTTGTATTTGCAATTTTAAAAAAAAGGTGTTGTGTCAAGTTGCAGGTAATACCTAAGGCTAGAGTTCACAGCCAAAGATCAAACCAACCTCCTTATGAATACGGTGATGTCATACCGTAATGGCAGCTCGCTGACTCGCTAAGTATGTAAGATAAAAAAAAAAAAAAAAAAAAAAACTGATTCGGAATTATCTGTGGTCCTAACTTAAAAAAATATATAAAAAATTTAGGCTGAATATCTTTTTGTGTTTTTTTTTTTGTTTTTTTTTGAGAAATTCCAGTGCTAAAATTTGCATGATTCATTTCCACTTTGAACATGTCAGAGCAGCAGTAATAACACAGAGTGAATAAACTGACCTCAGAGTCTGCAATATGCAGAGAGGGCTCTCCAGAAAACCACACAACAGATCCACTCCTGAATCTCGCAGTGTGTTGTCACTAAGGTCCAGCTTTCTCAGATGGGAGGGGTTGGACTTCAGAGCAGAGGCCAGAGAAGCACAGCTGTTCTCTGACAACCTGTAGTTCCCAAGTCTGAGAGAAAAATAAGCGGTAAGTTCAGAAATCTTTTAGTGTTGAATAACGTGTTGAGAGTTGAAAAAGAAGAAGAAAAATGATAGTCCACACAGCTGAAGCCAACATTATTCTGTATCTCCTTCTCATTTGGACTAACTACGAGATTAAACAGAGTTGGTTAAAAATGGGTATGGAGATCTGGAATTTTTTTATGCTTGTTGCTGACAGGTCAGTACAAACAGTAATATTAAGCTCAGGGACATTTTGTGCTTTTATGGTTATTTTACATCAACATACTGCCTTACTACAGGACTGACCATACACAGCAGCTGCCAGCCAAACACCATTAGAAAGCTTACTTTGTGTTTCTTTGATTGATTTTAGTGAAATAAGTGTTAAAAAGCTGAAACTGGTTTTTACCGGTCATCTCTGCTTCAAATGAACATGTGCATGAGAAATATCCCCAGCTGGGTAAAATCCCTGAACATGCCTGTTTCTATGTGCTGAGGGCAACCAGCTAAGAGGAGACTACATAGTTTGATATAAACTAAATAACTAAAGACAGATTAATTAAAGACAGATTTACAGATGTGAACACGAATATTGATGAGAAAGGAAACAGAATCAATAGAAAACTATACAAGTTTGAAAAAATCTTCTGGATCCAGATGAGACTATTGAAGAAAACTATCAACAGTCATTTTATTGATCTACAAACAGTGGATCTCTTTCACACGTATTTAGAGTCACACAGTCTTCACTGAAAGCAGACTAAATACAGTACATTAAACATCAAAAGATGAACTCAAGATAATTTTCAACTGAATTTCATAAATGTGAGGAGTGCATGAATAAAGTCAACTACCATTGTTACAGTTGTCAGAGCCACAGATATAACAGAAAGTCAGTGAACTGACCTCAGAGTCTCCAGTCTGCAGAGAGGACTCTCTAGAAAACCACACAACAGCTTCACTCCTGAATCCGGCAACCTACAACCCAGGTCCAGGCTTCTCAGATGGAAGTGGTTTGACTTTAGAGCAGAGGCCAGAGAAGCAGAGCCGATATCTGACAACCTACAGGTCCCGAGTCTGAATGAAAAAGAAATAATATATGAATATATTTTACATATATAATATATGAATATAATATTTAGATATAAACTCAAAAAAGTTTTCAACACAATCTTATAAAGTTAAGTCATGTCTGAACAAAGATAATCTCCATTGAAAAACATGTCAAAGTAACAATAAACAGATTTTGTACACTAACCTTAGAGTCTCCAATCTGCAGTCAGGATTCTCCAGAAAACCACACAGCATATTTACAAATAAATCCTTCAGCTTGTTGTCACTAAGGTCGAGCTTTCCCAAATGGGAAGGGTTGGACTTCAGAGCAGAGGCCAGAGAAGCACAGCTGTTGTCTGACAAGCTGCAGGTTCTCAGTCTGAATGAAAAAAAAAAGTGGTGAGTTTAGAAATCTTTCAGTGTTGAATAATGTGTTAAGAGTTGAAGAAGAAAAAAAGGAGAGTCCAAACAGCTGAAGCCAACATTTATCTGTTATTCTGTGTCTCCTTAGGACTAACTTGGGGATTAAACAATATTGGTTAAAATGGGTATGGAGAGTTGGTATTAATTGATGTTAATAGCTGATTGGTCAATAAGTCAGTAATGTGCCTGTGTTTGTGTGCAGAGATCGATTAGCTAAGAGGAGACTACAGAGTTTGGTGTACACTAAATAACTAAAGACAAGAAGAAAAGTTTACAATATTGGAGAGAGCTCAGTGACTGGAATTAGGGGCATTGTCTAGACCTCAGATTTATGGATATGGACACAAAAATTTATGAGAAAAGAAACAGAACCAAAAATAAAGCTGAAATGAGCTAAGTGGTTCTCCTTGATTGAGATTGAGCTATGGAAGAAAACTATCAACATTCATTACATTGATCTACAAACAGTGGATCTCTTTCACACTTGAAGTCACACAGCCTTCTCTTACTGCAGGCTATATTTAGTACATTAAACATCAAAATGTGAACTCGAGAATCTTCAACTCAACTTCTTTCATGTGATGTATGAACAAAGTCAATTTCCAATTTTAAACTTACTAAAGCTTTGTTTAACCAGACAGAAAACCAACTGGGATTGCTAAACGTGTGAGAGCCACAGTGCTAACAGAGAGCCGGTGAACTGACCTCAGAATCTCCAGTCTACTGCGTGGATTCTCCAGAAAACCACACAGCAGATGCACTCCTGAATCCTGCAGCTTGTTGAAGCTTAGGTCCAGCTCTCTAAGATGGGAAGGGTTGGACCTCAGAGCAGAGGCCAGAGAAGCACAGCTGTCCTCTGACAAACTGCAGGTCCTCAGTCTGAATGAAAAAAAAAAAAAATGGTAAGTTAAGAAATCTTTTAGTGTTGAATAATGTGTTGAGAGTTGAAAAAGAAAAACATCGAAAGTACAAACAGCTGAAGCCAACATTACTTTGTAATTCTGTTTTTCCTTCTCCTTTGGACTAACTTATGTAACAAACAGAGCTGGGGGAAATGGGTATGGAGAGCTGGTATTTATTTTGATGCTGGTAGCTGATAGGTGAGTCTAGAACAGGGGTTACCAGCCTTTTTGAGACTGAGGGCTACCTTAAGTGAAATCGGTTGTATGGAGGGCTACTTGTTTAATACAAACTTCCTGAACAAAATAGCACAGATCACCTTTTAATAGCAACAATAATAGTAGCAGAAGATATACTTTGGGGAGAGACTGCACACATGTCAATGTGAATTATTCCACAATTATTATTAATGATTTACACAACAATGGTGGTAGGAAACATTTCTAGAAGGAGCTCAATTGTGACCTGTGCTGTTTTTGTACATGCCTTGCGGGCATCTGAAGTGGTTCTCGTGGGCGCCCAGGTGCCTGCGGCACTACTTTGGTGACCCCTGGTCTAGAAAGTAGAGTTAAGCTCATAGACAAAAACACATGGGACAAAAACAGTATTTGTGCTAAGAAGAGTCCAGCACATTGGTGGTCACATGACATGGTATTCTCCAAGATGGTTAGTATTAACATTAGTGTTTATGGCAATGAAAATTGCAAATGCCTGTTTGGCAATAAGATAAAGAAGGATCAGTCAGCAGATATTAGCTATTTAGTTCACAAGTTCACTCATCAGGGACTGCTCAAGCCCAACCCTTATCAGCCATATTAAACAACATATCAGACGGGTTTTTCTTTTTGTTGTTGTTGTTGTTGTGTTTTTTTGTTATTTAACCTTAAATTTAACTTTCATTTAACCAGATTGAAAACCCTTTGAGATAGTTAAACATGCCAGAGGCTGAGCCACAATAATAACAGAGTTCTGTCTGTGAGAGCACTGACCTCAGACTCCCCAGTCTGCAGAGAGGACTCTCCAGAAAACCACACATCAGATCCACTCCTGAATCCCGCAGCTCATTGTCACTCAGGTCCAGCTCTCTAATATAGGAGGGGTTGGACTTCAGAGCAGAGGCCAGAGAAGCACAGCTGATCTCTGACAAACTGCACTTCCACAACCTGAATGAAAAATGAATTAAATAAGTACAGAAATTATCCAGTGTTTAAAAATCTGTTTAGAGTTGAAGAGGACGAAAACAACAAAACATAAACACAGCAGCAGTTCATCTTTAAATATGAATATCTATTAGTATTCACTGTTACTTTGAACGTAGCATGGTTGTTGGTGCCAGACAGGCTGGTCTGAGTATTTCAGAAATCTACTGGGATTTTAACCCACAACCATCCCCTGGGTTTCCAGAGAATGGTCCCAAAAAGTGAAAATATCACTTATTATTATTACTGATAGGACTTGCTCCTTAGTTTTAATTGCACTTAGACGTAACTACATGGTACTAACTACTCTACACGACATCACGACATAAAGAGAATGCCTTGGGGGGCGGACCAAGTGGTAAATGGTAGGCAGGGCTCTTCAAGCTAACCACCTGGAGGACCGAGCTGTGCAGCCGTCCACTCCCCAATCTTAACTTTTTTTTAACTGTATTAGGATCATAAATATCAACCCATGACAGAGCGGGAGAGGTAGGGTGGGGGGCCGTTCTCACTTGGTGTCCTCTGGCCTGCTCCAGGGGGGACTGGGGGCAGATGAGGGCTAGAATTACCTGAGAGTGCTGGTGAGCTGGGGTAAAGATGGGAGGGGGATAGGGGTGAGTTGGGATGGGGGGGGTTATGTTCAGGGGAAGCTGGGTCTTGGGGAGAAGATCTCTGTGGTCTTCGGAGTCTGGCCGGGTGCGCTGGGGCCTGGTACCGACTCGGGGTAGTGGTGGTCTGGGCTGGGTCCATCCTCCCAGGGTGCCTGGCCGGGCACCCTGGGTCCTACCCCCTGCACTCCATTGGGGACCCCGCGTCTAGCTGGGCCTATAGGCTTTAGTCCCTGGCCCCCTGGGGCTCTCACTCCGCGGTGTCAGTGGCCTGCCTGTTGCCTTCCCAGGCCCCCTCTCCTTGCCTCCTCCTGGGTTGGCGTGCTGCTGTCTTCGTGGTGGACTGTCTGAGCTCTGTGCTCTATTGTGGCTGCTAGATCCTTCTAGTGTGCGTCTGGCCTCTGGGGGTAGCGGGGCCACATCTGCAGGATCACCTAACCCAAATCAAAACTAACCCCCAATATTCTGCACCTGTGCTCCTATATGTGTAGGTCAGTGTATGCATCCGTGTATATTTTTATATACTTATACATATATTTCTACAATTGTCGCTGATGTGCTCACTGTTGCTCATGATCTCTCCAGCTCATTTCTTCACAGGTTCTTCTTGTGATTATGATGTCAAAGACCTCAGGATACTGTCTCTTCTCAGGCTCAGCAGCTGGTTGTTTGGTTCTACTGTCTGTAGTCATTTGCTCAGTTGTTATGGTTGCTCTCTGCTGTTGTTTTGTTGTTTCTCTCTTCCACTCTGTCTAGTCTCTTCTCTACACTCTTTCCCTTTATCACTGTTTTTTTTTCTGATATCACCTTGTTCTGGTTAAGCAGTCATCTTTAAACTTGGCAATGTATGGGAAAAAAATATCCCAAAACACTAATAAAGAGTATCATTTTAAAACTCAAGAGGAGCCTTAAACACAAATGGCTCTCCTTGGAAAAGTAAAGTGTTCTGCACAATATGGCAGCCAGACCATAATTCTGTTGTCATGACGCTGGACAGGACAAAAAAAAAAAAGAAGAAGAAGAGCATCTCTGAACACACAACACGTCCAACCTTGAGGCAGATGGGCTACAGCAGCAGAAGACCACACCAGATGCCACTCCTTTCAGCTAAGAACAGGAAACTGAGGCTACAATTCACACAGGCTCACCAAAATTGGACAGTGGATGATAGGAAAAACGTTGCCTGGTCTGATGAGTCTGGATTTCTGCTCCACATTTGGATGGTAGGGTCAGAATTTGGCGTCAACAACATGAAAGCATGGATCCATCCTGCCTTGTATCAACGGTTCAGGCTGCTGCTGGTGGTGTAATGGTGTGGGGGATATTTTCTTGGCTCACTTTGGGCCCCTTAGTACCAGTATAGAGTATTGTTGCTGACCATGTCCATCCCTTTATGAGCACAGTGTACCCATCTTCTGATGGCTACTTCCAGCAGGATAACGCTCCATGTCATAAAGCTGGAATCATCTCAGACTGGTTTCTTCAACATGACAATGAGTTCACTGCTTCATCAGTGGCTCCATCTTTACAAACTAATTTGGTGAAACTTATTTAGGAGTCAACATCACAAGGTTTACAAAGATGCTGAACATGTCGTGAGGAATTGTTGGAAAATATAAATAAAAAAAGACATAACAAAGCATTTCTTTGAGGAACAGTGGAGGCAGAAAATTCAATGACTTCTTCAGTTTCTCTGAAACTAATAAGAAGCTTCAGCAATCTGAGTTCTTCACACCAAGTGGAAGTTAGTTTTGACTTCATCTACTCTGAGGGACTGAACTCAATGTGAGTCTAAGGCAGCTAAAAAACCTGGCCAGTCCAGCTCTTTATCCCTCCAATTTCCCTTACTCCAACAAGAATTCAGCTCACCTGGTAAATATTGACCTGAGGGACTTCGCTTAGAAAAACTCTCAAAATTTACAAAAAAAAAGTGAAAGCTCAGAAAAAGTTTGAAAGAAAAACTGAACAAAAGAATGAGCTTCAGTCAGTGAACTGACCTCAGAGTCTCCAGTCTGCAATGTGGACTCTCCAGACCAGCTGACAGAAGCTCCACCTCTGAATCTTTCAGGTAGGTTTTACTCAGGTCCAGCTCTCTGAGATGGGAGGGGTTGGACTTCAGAGCAGAGGCCACAACTTCACATTGAGACTCTGAGAGCCCACAGCGTGAAAGCCTGTAATAAAGTGAGTTAGAATGAGAAAGGACTCATTATATTGTGGATGTGTTTGATGAGAACAGAGTGAATCAGATCCTGTTAAAACTGAATGTCATCAGAAAGATCACTGACTCTGAAACATCTGAAACACATCAGAGACAAAACACATCATGTTAGACTTTGAAAAACCAGAGGAATTAGGTTTTATAGTCTATTTATTTTGAGATCTAAACTATTCTATCACATTGATTTTCATATTGATCTGAGAGAAACTTACAGAGCCTTCCTGCAGTTCCTCACAGTTGGAACCAGTCTCTGTCGCCCCTCAGGTGATGTGTTGTACTTCTTCAAATCAAACTCATCCAAAACCTCCTCTGACATCTGCAGCATGTAGGCCAGAGCAGAGCACTGGATCTCAGAGAGTCTTTCTAATCTGTTCTTTGACCTCAGGAACTTTTGGATCTCTTGATGGACTGAGAGGTCGTTCATCTCCGTCAGACAGTGGAAGATGTTGATGCTTCTGTCAGGAGAGACCCCATAACTGTTCATCTCCTTCAGGTTGTTGATGACTCTTCGGATCATCTCTTCACTGTTGTCTGTGTGACCCAGAAGACCTCCTAAGAGTCTCTGGTTTGACTCAAGAGACAGTCCATGAAGGAAGCGAACAAACAGGTCCAGGTGACCGTTTCTACTGCTCAGAGCTTTCATCATAGCTTTGTTCAGCAGGTCTGCCAAAGGGGGACCTTTGTGTTCCTTTCTCAGCAAAGTCTGAAACAATGACTTCCTTTTCTTTGTGTGTTTATACTCTTTATGTCGTCCCTCCAGAAAGTCCTCCAGTACTGCTGTATCTTCATGTGTGAAACAGTGGAACATGTAGACTGCAGCCAGAAACTCCTGAACGCTCAGATGAACAAAGCAGTAGACCGTTTTCTGGAAGATCACACTCTCTCTTTTGAAGATCTCTGTACAAACTCCTGAGTACATTGAAGCCTCTTTGACATCCAGACCACAGCGCTCCAGGTCTTTTTGGTAGAACAGGATGTTTCCTTCCTCCAGATGTTCAAATGCCAGCCTGCCCAGCTTCAGGAGAACTTCTCTGTCAGTCTTCGTCAGCTTCTGAGAACTGGTCTGAGGACTGGTTTGAGGACTGGTCTGAGGCCTGGTCTGAGGACTAGTCTCATGACACTTTGCATACTTCTTCTTCATCTGAGTCTGAACCAGCAGGAAGTGTGAGTACATGTCAGTCAGGGTCTTGGGCAGCTCTCCTCTCTGCTCGGTCCCCATCATGTCCTCCAGGACTGTAGCAGTGATCCAGCAGAAGACCGGGGTCTGACACATGATGTGGAGGCTCCTGGAGGTCTTGATGTGTGAGATGATTCTGCTGTACTCTTCTTCATCCCTGAACCTCCTCCTGAAGTACTCCTCCTTCTGGGTGTCGGTGAAGCCTTGTACTTCTGTCAGCCTGTCCACACATAAACGAGGAATCTGATTGGCCGCTGCAGGTCGAGAGGTGATCCAGACCAGAGCTGAGGGAAGCAGATTCCCCTGGATCAGGTTTGTTAACAGCACCTTTACAGAGCACTCCTGTGTGACATCAGACACAACCTGAGTGTTGTGAAATTTCAGAGACAGTCTGTTTTCGTCCAGGCCGTCAAAGATGAACAAAAGTTTCCAGTCAGCCAGTGTCTCTGCTCTCAGCTTCTTTAATGTTGGATGGAAAACATGGAGCAGACTGAGGAGACTGTGCCGCTTATCTTTGATCAGGTTCAGTTCCCTGAATGAAAGCAGGACCACCAGTCTGAGGTCTTGGTTTTCAGAGCCCTCTGCCCAGTCCAGAGTGAACTTCAGCACTGAGAAAGTTTTTCCAATCCCAGCCACGCCGACTGTTAGAACCACTCTGATGAGTTCTTGTTGCTCAGGTAAGGCTTTAAAGATGTCCTGGACCTTGATGGGAGTGTCCTGGAGGATCTTCTTCTTGGAGGCTGTCTCCAGCTGGATCACCTCATGTTGGGTATTCACCTCTTCACTTCGTCCCTCTGTGATGTAGAGCTCAGTGTAGATCCTGTTGAGGAGGGGTCTACATTCTGCTTCATCATGTCCTTCAGTCACACGTTGATATCTCCTCCTCAGATTGGACTTGTGTTCATTTAAAACCTCCTGCAGAGCATCTAATGGAGACAAAGAGAATGGGAAAATGAAGGGATCATTTCCATGAACTCATCAATATGAAAAGATGCGCATCGAGTCCGCCCAGCTCTCTGTTTCCATCTGAGCAAACATAACTTAGAAGCAAACAGAGAAGACGGTGACTGAAGAGACAGCAGACAATCACCTCAAAGCAAAATACGTCAGCTCTGAATTCTGGTTTTGAGTTTCCTCTGAGAGGACAACACAGACCAAAGAAGAAACAGCAGAGAGATCTGCTGGAGCAGGGAAACAGTGAAGCTAGTTTCACTTGGCTTTGAAATGTGATGTTGATCCTGAAATACTTTGTTCTGTGTGACAGGATCATGTCAGCGTGTGAGCCCTAACATTGTGTTTCAGACCTGTAGAGACTGGATCTTTCAGGATGCCTGGACTCACAGCAGAGCAGGACGGCTGCTCCTCCCCAGGAACAGGACTCTTCTTCCTCCCCCTGTGAACACAAGTTGTTTTATTTTCAGGATTTGTTGACAAACATGGAGAAAAAAAAACAGGTGTGTGTAAGAAAATAGTTTCAGTTTGGATCTTAGGTTTCAGATACATCATTAGACCAGAAATGATTCTCAAGAGGAGTTGTCACAGCATTCATATGTCATGGATCATACCTCATGTTCGTGTGCTTTTGCTTGTGCCTGAAGTGAACCGTGCTGAAGCCCACCTCTCGGAAGCGTGCCAAAGCAGAGAAGTGAACCAAGCTCAAGCATAGCACACTTGCGATCACACTGGCCAAAGGATTGGACTTAAGGGTTCAAGTGTGCTCAAGCATTGTACGGTTTGCCTGTGTGACCACGCCCTAAGAAAAAGTATCCATAGGATACACACTGGAGCCACTCAACCAACAGAGTGAGGGTAGCAAAAACGCTGGTATAATATTAACAAAAAAAATACAACAGCCATAGAGATACATTTCATTTTCCACTGTTTATCCGGGTCTGGGTTGCATGGGCAGCAGAGCCATCAGCGAAGACCAGTGACCCCTGTTCCTGGTCACTTACACCAGCTTCTCTGGGGGGATACCAAGGTGTTCCCAGGCCAGTTTAGAGATAATCTCTCCATTGTGTCTTGGGGCTACACCAGGGTCTCCTCCCAATTGGACATGTCCGAAACACCTCCCAAGGGAGGTGTCCAGGAGGCATCCTTACCAGATACCCGAACCAACTCACCTGGCTCCTCTCAATGCGGGGGGGCAGCGGCTCTACTCCGAGCCTCTCAGAGATGTCTGGGCTACGAACCCTATCTCTGAGACTGAGCCCAGATACCCTGCGGCGGAAACTCATTTCAGCCGCTTGTAACCTCATTCTTAGAGCTAGCTTCTGCAGCCGAGGTTCTTCGAGTGAGGGAAGGATGGAGCGAGAGATCGGCAGCATCTGCAGTAATGCGGACTCTGCACAGGTCTGTCGTGGTGAAGAGGGAGCTGAGCCGGAAGGCAAAGGTCTCTGTTTACCGGTCGATCTTCGTTCCCACCCTCACCTATGGTCATGAGTTTTGGGTAGTGACCGAAAGAACAAGATCGCGGGTACAAGCGGCCGAAATGAGCTTCCTCTGTAGGGTGGCCGGGCTCTCCCTTAGAGATAGGGTGAGAAGCTCGGCTATCCGGGAGGAGCTCAGAGTAGAGCCGCTGCTCCTCCGCGTTGAGAGGAGCCAGATGAGGTGGCTCGGGCATCTGATGGGGATGCCTCCCAGACGCCTCCTTGGTGAGGTGTTCAGGGCAAGTCCCACTAGGAGGAGACCCCGGGGAAGACCCAGGACACGCTGGAGAGACTACATCTCTCGGCTGGCCTGGGAACGCCTTGAGATTCCTCCGGAAGAGCTGAACGAAGTGGCTAGGGAGAAGGAAGTCTGGGCCTCCCTGCTTAGGCTGCTGCTCCTGCGACCCGACCCCAGAGAAGCAGAAGAAGATGGATGGATGGATGGGTATCCGCGTTCTTGTTCTTGTTCTTTTGGTCATGACCCACAGCTCATGGCCATAAGGTAGGGTTGGAACGTAGATTGACTGGTAAATTGAGAGCCTTGCCTTCTGGCTTAGCTCTCTCTTCACCACAACAGACCTGGTAGAGCATCTACTTCACTGCCAACGCTGCCCTGATTCTGTCTGTCAAACTCTTGCTCCGTTTTCCCCTCATTGAACAAGACCCAGAGATACTTGAACCCCTCCACTTGGGGCAAAGACTCTCTCTCTGGGCAGTCCACCCTTTTCCAACTGAGAACCATGGCCTCGAACTTAGAGGTGTTGATCTTCATCCTGGCTGCTTCACTCTCAGCTGCAAACCACCCTAGTGCGATCTGGAGGTCAGTGTTTGATGAGGCCAACAGGATCACATCATCCGCAAAAAGCAGAGATGGGATCCAGAGACCCCCAAACCTGACTCCCTCCGCCACTTGACTGCACCTAGAAATCTTGTCCATAACAGTAATGAACAGAATAGGGGACAAAGGGCAGCCCTGGCGGAGTCCAACCCTGACTGGGAACGAGTTTGACTTACTGTTGGCAATGTGGACCAAGCTCTCACTCCGGAAATAGAGAGACTGAACAGCCCATAACAATGGGCCATTGACTCCATATTCACGGAGCACACCCCACAAGATTGCCTCAGGGGACACGGCCGAAAGGCTTCCCCAAGTCCACAAAGCACAGTTGGACTGGTTGGGCGAACTCCCATGCACCCTCTAGCACCCTTGCAAGGGTATAGAGCTGGTCCAGTGTTCCACGGCCATAACGAAAACCACATTGTTCCTCTCGAATCTGAGGTCGGACTCTCCTCTCCAGCACCCTGAAGTAGACCTTACCAGGGAGGCTAAGGAGTGTAATCCCCCTGTAGTTGGTACAAACCCTCTGGTCCCCCTTCTTAAAAAGGGGAACCACCACCACAGTCTGCCAATCTAGAGGCACTGTACCCGATGTCCATGCAATGTTGCAGAGACATGTCAGCCAAGACAGTCCTACAACATCCAGAGCCTTGAGGAACTCAGGATGGATCTCGTCCACCTCTGGGGCTTTGCCGCTGCAGAGTTGTTTAACTGCCTCAGAGGCTTTAGCCACAGTGATGGACGGGCCCAGCCCCAAGTCCTCTAGTTCTGCTCCCTCAACAAAACACACATTGATGGAATTGAGGAGATCCTCGGAGTATTCCTTCCACCACCTGCCTATACTCTCAGTTGAGGTCAGTAGTTCCCCATCCCCACTGTAAACAGTCTGGACAGAGAGCCGCTTTCCCCTCCTAAACCTCTGGACAGTTTGCCAGAATTTCTTCGGGGCCAACTGAAAATCTTTTTCCATGGCCTCACCAAACTTCTCCCATGCTTGGGTTTTTGCCTCAGTGACCGCAAGAGCGGCGCAACGCTTGGCCTGCCCTGCCAGTACCTGCCAGCTGCTTCCAGAGTCCAACAAGCCAACCATGTCCTGTAAGACTCCTTCAGCTTGACGGCACCCTTCACCTTTGGTGTCCACCAACAGGTTTGGAGATTACCGCTGCGACAAGCACCAGCCATCATGCGCCTGCAACTCCGGACAGCTGCCTCAGCAATGGCACCACTGAACATGGTCCATTCTGATTCCATGTCTCCGTCCACCCCTAGGACGCAGTTGAAGCTCTGAAGGTGTGAGTTGAAGACCATCCTGACAGGGTCCTCAGCCAGGCATCCCCAGCAAACCCTTACTACCGTTTAGGTCTACCAGGTCTGTCTGGCATCTTCCCCTGCCATCTGATCCAACTCACAACCAGGTGGTGATCAGTTGACAGCTCTGCTCCTCTCTTCACCCAAGTGTCTAGGAAATATTGCCGCAGATCAGCTGATACGACTACAAAGTCGATCATTGATCTGCGATCCAGGCTGTCATGGTGCCAGGTGCACTTATGAACACCCTTATGTTCGAACATGGTGTTAGTTATAGACAAACTGTGACTAGCACAGAAGTCCAACAACTGAACACTGCTCTGCTTCAGATCGGGCAAGCCATTCCTCCCAATCAAGTCCCTCCAAGTCACGCTGTCATTGCCCACGTGAGCGTTGAAGTCCCCCAGTAGGACAATGGAGTCCCCAATTGGGAAGTTTTCCAGCAGAGTCCCAAGGACTCCAAAAAGGGTGGGTACTTTGAGCTGCTGTTTGGTGCTTAGGCACAAACAACAGTCAGGCCCATTATCCAACCCAAAGGCGCAGAGAAACAACCCTTTTGTCCACCGGGGAAAACTGCAACACACCAGCAAATAGCTGGGGAGATAAAGTAAGCACACACTTGCTCTCTGCCTCTCACACGGAGCAATGCCAGCAAAGAAGAGAGTCCAACCACTCTCGAGAAGGTTAGTTCCAGAGCCCAAGCTGTGCGTTGAGGTAAGCCCGACTATATCTAGCCGTTATTTCTTTACCTCCTGCACCAGCTCAGGTTCCTTTCCCACCAGAGGTGTCCCAAAAGCCAGTTTTCATAACCAGGGATCAGGCCGCAGAGGTCTTTGACTGCACATTGCACTGGACCCCTATGGCTCCTCCTGCAGGTGGTGGGTCCAAAGGAAGATGGATCCATGTCACCCAATCGGGTTTGGCCTGACCAGGCCCCGTAGGTAAAGGCCCGGCCACCAGGTGCTCATCTACGGGCCCCAACCCCAGGCCTGGATCCAGGGTGAGGCTCCGGAGACCCTCTGGCCAGAGTGAACATATTCCTGTTCATACTCATCATATGGGGTCTTCGACTGCACTTTGTCTGGCCTCTCACCTGGGACCAGTTTGCCTTGGGAGACAACATAGCTCCTAGGATCATCGAGGCCCTCAAACCCCTCCACCAAATTAAGGTGGCGGCCAGAGGTACTGGATATACAAATCACAGCACACTGAAAATACCTCAAGTCTGTCCACTTACTGAGCACATGAAGACGCTTTGACCATGCCAGAACTAGGAAAGACTTCCTCTGGTGAAGACCATTTTTTCTGATCACCTGTATCTCCTGTTGTTGCTGAACACATAAAAGAGAAACAGAATTCAGACTCCATCAATCACGTTTTTATCTCAACTTGTCGGGTTTAGTCTTAGGTATTTTCTTTGGGATGTTTTTCCATCTCTGGCCATACATTTGGACAGAGCCATGGACTGTCATTCACTGTCACTCACAGTGGAGTCACAGACTGGAGTTAGCACTGCTGTTACTGGTGTTAATGCATGATGTATTTATAAATATAAAAATCTTTCTTGGGACTAGAGAAAGAAGCACAAGGTCAGTTAAGTTCGTTTTTACTTAATTCTTGCAGAATGGAACAAAGACATGCACCACAGAGGATACACGCAAGTGTTTACTGATCATGGGGTTGTACAGCTGTTATATCATCTTCACTGGTTAAAAGTATCTCTCCCTTTTATCTGTGACCTGGACTGTGGCAGTACTTAGCCTATGCACTCCTATCCTTTGCTCCTTCCTGAATATAAAACTCTCAGTTCCATCCTGAGACTTATATCACTCAGTTCTCCCCTAAGATCTATACCTGACCCCCATGATTCTGCTCTACAACCTTCTTCAGTTCCTCCCTCAGAATTCAATCTTCTGACTGATCAATCTGATTTATATTTTTTTCAACAATGCAATTGCAAAGCAATCCCTCTATAGTTTCACCTGTACTGAGCTTGTAGCGCTGAAGCATATAGAGTGAAATATTTCAGCATGTATTTCTTTTGTCATGATTATCACTTAGAATTCATGAAAACCCAAAATTCAGATAGATTCTAAAATTAGAAAAATGAATAATATCAATAAAAGAATCATAATGATTTAAATACATAAATGGTAGCCTTAAAAAGTGTGTTCATTTATTTTCACACAGGACTTTTTAGGGCTCATTTTGCACATATTACTGCATCACTGTGGTGTATTATGGGTGGAGTTCATACTTTAAAGAGATAGTTCAGTATTTTTGAAGTGGGGTTGTATGAGCTCTATGTGACCACTAAGGACATTAGATACAGTAGAAAGTTGTCTCCTCTCCCTCAGTAAGACAGAAACTGTAATCGCTGGTGACGAGGAAATAGACGCTAACAGTAGGGTGACCATATTTTGATTTCCAAAAAAGAGGACAACGGCACTGGCCTTGAGGCACAAATTCAGACAGGCTTCTTACATTCTTAATATCTTCACTGCCCCGTGGTTACTCCCGTCTGTGGAAACACCACAGTACTGGATTTTTTTGAGTGCTTCATGAGTGACTTCAACAGAATGGGGGTCTATTACACCTAGAGATGGGTACCGAACAGTGGCGTTTTCTCCCGGAGGCCAAGGGAAGCCATGCTTCCTCTCTTTTTTTAGACTGTAGCTGTGATTTAATGAAAATATTCCTTTTTAACAGTTTCGATACTTCTTCTGTGTTTTGTCATCGTCATCTCTTCCTTATTCCTCTCCTCTAGTTATTGAGCATTTTACAATGTGTAAAACAGCGCCCTCGTAAATGTTCTGTGGCGAATGCGTGGTGAAAATACGATACTGCACGCTGTTGTCCGCAAGGAAGCCAAGCAGAGTTGGCATCCCTTGGTGAAAAAAAACAAGAATGATTAACCAATCAGATGAGGCCGTGGTCATGCCACTGCTCATCTGTGATTGACCAAGACTGTGCCAAGGGAATCCACCCCGTCTTTGGCCTCAAACCAATCAAATCACAGTATCGCCATCCTCGAGCCACTGAATGAAATCAGGGAGGTTAGCACATTAGCAGTGTGCATGAAGCGGCCGGTTGTGTGTTAAAGAGGGCGGTTGAATTAATTAATACGATGTTTAAGCTAAGTCAAGAGGGCAATGTACGTGTGTGAATGAGTGAGTGAGGGTGGGAGAGCTACAGGGCGTGTGTCGGTGTTCAAAGTAAGTAAAACGAGCGCTCTCTGGGCGCTCTAACAGGTCCGGTACATGGAATAGCGATACAAACTGCAACATAGCCTTTTATGTACCCCACTCCCTAAAAAAAATACAGATAACAGGCTTTGTCTCACTTGGCTTCCTCAAAAAAAATCTCCACGCCACGCCACTGGTACCGAATCAGGTACTTCAAACGGTACCGACCGAATTCTGTCAAAAGTACCGAGTACCGATTCATGTCAAATCAAAAGGTACCACGTTTGGGTACCTGAACACATCCTTGTGACTGTGAGGAAGTGAAAGAATAGTCGATATTCCATGATGGACATGAACACAGCATTGCAAGGGTATATACTGAAGGATATATATGTTAAATTGAAAATATATATATTTAATATTGTTAAAGAAAT
This sequence comes from Halichoeres trimaculatus, assembly GCF_033239565.1. NCBI lineage: Eukaryota > Metazoa > Chordata > Actinopteri > Labriformes > Labridae > Halichoeres > Halichoeres trimaculatus. The sequence continues at coordinate 4,548,086 of NW_027437186.1, forward strand.
TGAAATTTTTTACCACATAACTACAAAAAAGTACCAAAAATTTGTACCATTGAGCACTGGTACCGATTCCCAGGTATCGGGCATTGCCATTGTCATGTCATGTTTTTCGGTGTCCATGTGAGCTTTGAGATCTCCAGCACCTTTATTGGACACTGAGACATATGTGCCAGCTTTGCACACGGTTCACTCCGCCTCCCACTTGTCCCGATCGGAATCTTTTTTTTGCATTTCATCTGAGAAGCTGCACTTACGCTTAGGCATCTTCTGTGCAATACAGCTCCGCTGTCTAAACAGCCCCGTCTTCTCCGCTCTCCGTCTATGTCTCTCTATCTCTCTCGCCTTCTCTCTGATCCTCTCACTCTCTATGCGTGTGTGTGCACGCGCAGAGCAGAGCTGCCCACAAGGCAGCCTCTCGGTAAGTGATGCGCATGATAGTATTGTTTGCAAGCGCCGGTCAATTTACGGATGTGCGTAATGGTCCTATGAAAATCAGTGAACACCGGATATTTTCGTGAATTTATTAAACCCGCCCGGACACCCCGGACAGGACGTAAAAAGTGGACATGTCCGGGCAAAAGAGGACGCTTGGTCACCCTAGCTAACAGGGAAAGACCGTACCGGATTCAAAGGCTATTTTCTCTGCCTACAAGAACTAAAATCAAAAAGTAATACCACAGTTTAAGAGTACGCTACATAAAATATTATTTAAGTGCATTAAGTCTTCGGAAATATAAACATTTATCTGGACCTAAATGTCCAGATGTAAATGTCTGATCTGTGACTCAATGCCCACGGATGCTGAGTGTTACTGCTGTCACAAGTGGAGCTTGGTTACAGACACTCTTCAGGATTTGTCTGAGGACACTGCTGGCTCTCAAGCCGTCTGTATATCTCATCACACAGATTTCCCTGCTCTTCTGAATTCTGGAGTGTCCTGTAACAGCAACAACAACAACAACAACAGTCGTGGCAGCAGTAACACTCAGCATCTCGATGTCCAGTGTCCGCGGATGTTTCCTCTGTATTCCTTTCATCTGTAGCAGCTCTTCTTCTGTGTGCTCCAGTTCATACAGGTATCCTTTTGGTTCCAAAGTGAATGGAACTACATCGTCGCTGTCATAGTTACTCATTTTGAATTTCCTACACTGCCTCACAATCCTTAGAGTACAAACAAAAGAATTACGATACTTGATCAAACTCACACGAGGCTACAACCGGCGCCCGAAGCATAGCTTGTTTACATTCCCTACAGCTGAAAGGAGGAGGGGGGACGGAGCGCACTAGCACTGCATGGAAGGACACATGACCAGTTAGTTAGGTCCAGATAAATGTTTATATTTCCAAAGACTTAATGCACTTAAAAAACATTTTATGTATGGTACTCTTAAACTGTGGTATTACTTTTTGATTTTAGTTCTTGTAGGCAGAGAAAATAGCCTTTGAATCTGGTACAGTCTTTCCCTGTTAGCACCTATTTCCTTGTCACCATCGATTACAGTTTGTGTCTTACTGAGGGAGAGGAGACACCTTTCTACTGTATCTAATGTCCTTAGTGGTTACATAGAGCTCATACAACCCCACTTCAAAAAAAAAAAGAACTATCCCTTTAATCCTCTATTTGACAAGGGATCATCAGTGACAAAATTACTTATTTCTAAAAGCTTGGTTTGCGTAATGTTTCTCAAAGCAGTTTCTTTTCGAAGAAGCCATAATAAACAACATCTACTGTTGCTTATAGAAAAACTAGAGCAACATGACTCCTACAAGACCAGGTCAGAAACACTGAAATATCCGTTCAAAGTCTAAAAACCTCTTTCCAGTTCATTATCCAATGAGACTTTGACACCTTTGGTTTACAATACTATAATATAATAATAAACTTTGTTTTTATAGCATTTTTTTAAACAGTTACAAAGTGCTTTAAATCATAAAAAAAACTGTAAAAAAAAAAAAAGTAGAAGAGAAAAAGTCAAAGAGAGGTAAAAAAAAAAAAAAAAAAAGAAATGTAAGGAAAAATATAAAGATATATAAAAGGCTAAGAACTACCACCAAATACAGGAAAGTAAAACATCTTTTAAAATAAAAACACAGAAGGGTTAAAATAGTTAAAACAACAAGGGATACAGGATTTAAAATCCTGCCCATGATACTGTCAAAGAAAAAGTTAAAAATGAAAATATAAATAAAATAAAAGCAGCATTTTTCTATGATTAGAACACACTCAGCTAAATTCTCCAATAAAAGAATATCTTTAAAAATGTGTCTTTGAAAGAGATTTAAAAGACGATAAAGGGTCAGCCATTCTGATCTCCTCAGGCAGGTTGTTCTACAGCAGTGTTACCCAATCCTGGTCCTGGAGGACCCCCTGCCCTGCATGTTTTAGATGTTACCCCACTCCAGCACACCTGATTCAAATGAATAGCTCGTTATCAGGCTCGATCAGAGCTTGATGACAACTACTTGACCACTTGTTTAGCCACAATTTTCTCAGGAACTTTAGAGATAAACAGTAGTTTTGAAATAGGTCTACAATTACTTAGGGAGTCTGGGCCTGATGAGGGCTTTTCAGGAGATGCTGAACAATTGCTTTTTTTGAAGTTGATGGGAACACAATCATTTGTCAGTGATTTGTTGATGGTATGAGGACACAGAAGCTGATTGGCTCGTATATGTACCTCTTTTAGAGGCCTCACTGGTTAGACACCAAGAGCACAGGTGGAGGGTGTCATATTCAACTTTTACCCTATTAATTATAATATCTGAGAGGATGTTTTAACACTCTGCACTTAATGTTTATATCAGGGTAATAAATAACATGAATAAAGGTTGATTTTTGTTACGCTAATAACGCCTTGTCATCATTTCCCCTTGATGTCCCTATCCAGCTACAGTTTTTTATTCTACGTGAAACAAAACTCCTTCTATGTGATTCTAATCCATGCTCATTAGTATAAATTGATTTTTGTTACTCTCAGATATAAAGAAGTTTGTCATAAATGTCACTTTTTACCTTCTTCTCCAGCGTGGATGCTGCTCGACAGTTTTTCCACCAGATCCTTTCTGGGGATCTTCCCCAGAATTTCTCTCATCACCTCTGCAGACTGTTGGTTGTGTATTTGTACGATCATATCCACTGTTTTCAGCCTGGTTGCTTTATCCAGCTCACTCTTTGGGGTACCATGTTCCACTAGGTACCACTTAAACTTGTCGAATTCATCATTACCCAAATCCTCCAGTATTTTCAACAGCAACTCTTTTAAGCTCATTTTCCCGATCTGAGGCAGCACTTATCTCTGTGAAAACAGACTTGAACATGTTTATCAAGCTATGAATGATGCAAAGACCAACAATGAGCAACATGACCAGGGCTTGACTTTTTTGCTCACCAGCCACTGTGGCTAGTGGTTTCCCAGAGTTACTAGCCACTTAGCATTTTCACTAGCCACAATTTTGTTGTTGGATAATTATGTTTAATATGATTAAAGCGGACGATGACATGGTAAAGTTTACTTGAAATAGATTTACAACCTTTTTAAATGTAAATGACCCCTGTGCACACTCAGATAAAAACTACATGAATCAGGTATTCAGCTCCAAAACGGTTGTGCTCCTTAAATATAAAAATATGCAGACTATTAAAACAAAGTAATAAAAGGAGGAGTTTAATATACCATTTAATGAAAGTTGGGAAGGTTGGAGATTATTGAAAAGATAAACTGAACTGAAAAATCTATCTATTAACACTGTCAGCTTAAATATTTATTTACAACAGTAATTTTTCAGTAATAAACTAAGTACCATACTTTCTGGACTATAAGTCACTCTGGAGTATAGTAATACATTTTTTTGAAGTATCAGTCAAAAAATGAGTTGAAGATGAAAGCAACATATATAAGTCACAATGGGCCATAAGTTTCATTTATTTAGAATGATTTGGTTTGTTTACATTATTTCCAAAGTTAATTTTTTATATATAACTTTGATAAGTGTTAGTTTATTTGGAGCTTTAAATATTGTTCCTTCAGCTCCTCATATCTTTGACTAGTTTCTCTTCTCTACACGGCTTCTCCACGCCCACCCCCTCCTCTCCCCTGCTTTAGGTGTGTGTTGCTGGTGAGGTCGGTGCACCGTGACATTAAAAGGGACATATCATGCTTGTTTCTCCTTTTCACTATGCCAGACTAGGATACCTGTAAAGCATTTCTGCCCTCAGTACAAGTCATTTAGTTCCTTCATTGCCCCACAATAGCGTTCTCAATATCCTCAATTTAGGCCATTCTGAAGATCTCGTTGAAACACTCCGTTTTGAGAATGACCTCCAGTAACCTCACAACGTCACAGCCCTTTGTGCTCTGATTGGTCAGTTCTATCAGAGGGGCGGAGGGGGTAGAGCCAGGGGGCGGTTTTTGCAGCATGGCAGTATTAACAAAATCGCCATACCGAGCGAGTTTGCTGTTTGCCAAAACTTCACTGTAAGGCATTGATAGCACTAATAAAATGGCAGAGTGTAGGATACGTCCTTTTGTATTGGACCCCGAGTCAGACCTGGACGGTTCTGCAGCTCAGGAGGAAGAAAATCCACCTGGACACAGATCATCTCAGGACACTTCAGTGTGGTGAGTCAAACCGGTACTGTAACATGTATAGTGTATACGTGGAAATATAGGCAGACTTCACCAATAAACTATTTCTATAACAGGGCTCCATCCTGCTCCTTCACTTTTCTCTGTCTGTTTTATCCATCATGCTGAAAGTCTAGACTAAAGATTACCTCTACCATCACTTCGTCACAATGTTATTACCGCAGCATTATTGTGGTCCAGGTTCACAGTGCATGTCAGATCAAGCAGACAAATATCACAGTCTCACAAGTATTACGACTTCTGCTAAAACTACAGTGTTTTAACTGCTAATTCACCATGTAAAGCCGAGCTGCTCAGCAGAGCAGAGTCCCTGCATCCAGCACTCAGCCAAGTTAGCCAGAGCTAGTAGGGAGCTGTATTTATACTGAGCTCTTGGTGGGTGTATCCCTCGGTGGCGGTTGAGTGACTAACTGACATCACAGAGAAGGAGCTGCTTTATCAGATTACTCCAATAAGAAGAAAGGATCCTCGTGTCATCACAAAGGTTGAAATCTCGAAGCCAACTGTCAATGACCTATTATCAGAGGCATCAAATCTCGTTCTAGGATATCAGAAAAAATACAATATCAAATTTTTTGAAAATTCAGGGGGTGTAAGGTCTTGTTTTCAACTTTATTATTTTATATGTAAGTATTAAATCACGGATCAGCATGATATGTCCCTTTTAAATGAGCTCCATTTGATAAATGTCCTCACTTTTAAAAAGTTACAGGAGTTTTGACGTTAGTTTGTGATTTAAACCCTGAAATCTGTTTACAATAGAGAGCAAATAAGACCCAAGTAAACTTTTTAAATCATGTTTTCAGGCGCCAAACACCAGGAGCTGTCACAGTGTCCAAGACGGAGGCTGGAGACAATCGCGTCTGTGATGAGTTTTGTATTTCAGATGCTGTTTCAGAAAACTACAATTAAATAATTCAACCCGCCAAAGTGGCTAGTAGAAGTCACAGTGTTACCCGCCACAGCTGAATTTCACCCGCATTTGGCGGGTTGGCGGATGTTAATGTCAAGCCCAATAACCAGATCAGAGAACTGGCGAGCTTCAGCCAAACCATGATTAATGCTATCAGCACTATATGTGGTATAAACCTGTCTCACTTCTGTACAGATGTAAAAAAGCCTGGCTCTCATTAACCCCTTTAATCCCATTTTTTTGCAAATAACTGCATGAGCTTTATTCATTAGACCTCCCTAGAACATAATATCTATGATTTCTTCATTTAACTACATTATTATTATTATTATTATTATTATTATTATTATTATTATTATTATTATTATTATTATTATAGTTGTTGTTTTTCAAAATCTTTCATTTAAAACTTAAATTAGCTTCCCAGAGTAGAACCAACACTCCAGGAGATTACGGAAGTAGAAAAAAGTCTGGTGGCAATCTGCCTTAAACTCACCTTTGGGAGATGTTGCTGTGAAAAAGGTAGAGGTGAAAAGACGTCACACAGATTTCCTCAAACAACACTTTTCCTTCATCCCTTTACTCTTTTTCTTCCTTTTTCTCAACAGTGAAGAACCACTGCCTTGTTCTGAACCAGTTCAGCTGCAAAACTTAGTGAAAGGTCGTCCCACTCTGCTGTTCAATACAACTCCATGTGGGTAAATCAATCACCAGTGTTTATGACCCCGATGAGGAAATGTCTTTTTGTTAACACTTTAGTTACCTTTGTAAATTGGAAGTGTTCTACTTCTCCTGAAATGTTCAGACTTTGGATTGTTGTTAAGGGATAGTTGTGTTTCCAGTATTTGATGAGTTTCCTCCTTTAATTGTTTGGTGAATCCACCCCACCTTACTTCATTGTCTTTTAACGCACATCGGTATCTGTGTACCTCTGTACATAAAATGAGACCAAAGGTCACATTTGTTCTCTCCCAGACTCCTTATCTAGACTTTATATCTGTGTCCTGTTTATTCCTGTAAATATTTAAACAAGAAAAAGGCCTAAACTACACAACAGCATATTTTCACTCTTTTGAGAGTATGAACAGCAGAAGGGTGGATGACCAAACCGTATACCTCGTCATATGTTTTTCTGAGTTTATACGAAGATATTTTCCCTTTTTGTTTGTCTGCTCTGCCCACGCCTCACTACGTAAACTTCTTTATCTCAAGCTGTTTGGTTTGTCATTTTTGCCGTGGTGTATAAAGGAGTGTTTGTGTGCGTGTGTGTGTGTGTGTGTGTGTGTGTGTGTGTGTGTGTGTGTGTGTGTGTGTGTGTGTGTGTGTGTTTGTATATATGGTCATGGAAAAACTGCCAGAAAAATAAAATGAACATGTCAAAAATGCAGTTGATTACATAGTATTTTATGTCCTATTTTAAACGTTAAGCTTTCTTGTATTCTCAGGATGTATTAGAGGCCTTTTTATATCATAAGCAGCACTGCACATGCAAAAGTGATGAGTGGTTTCCTTCTTACATTCAAGCTGTGGCACATCTCAGAAGTTGTCAGCTCCTACATAATGCCTAAAACAAAGCAATACTGTGTAGCCACAAAGGTAGCCGTCTTAGAACTGGTGAAAATTGGCATGATATCAAAGACAGCTGTTCATTACACCAAGACAAAGCAACCCCAACATGGTATCACCAAACTGCTAGCTTGTGGAGGCAGGAAACGTCTTTCTACCCTACGAGTTGAATCCCTGTTGGCCTGGAGAAGCCTACGAACCAGACCAAACATTGGGGTGTATCGGTGATGGTCTGGGTGGAACAAGGCAAATGCAACTGTGTGAAGGGCGAATGAACCAGGACACATACAGGGCTACTCTTCAAAACAGTCTTTAGCTGGAAAACTCTTTCCTGACTCAAATGACTGGATTTCCCAACAAGACAATGCCCCTTGCCACACGGCACAGTCAGTGAAAGCCTGGATGGAGAACCTGAACATTCAAACCCTGCCTTGGCCAGCTCCATCACCAGATCTTAATCCAAAACCTGTGGAACATCATCAAACTTAAAAAAGAAAGAACTATAAGCCCAAAAAAGCACATCTGTTTGAATTTATGCTACAGGAACAGACTGCTGTGACAGCAGAAGAATTTCAGAAGCTGGCGAAGAGCACGCCAAGACACATAGCTGCAGTCATCAAAAACAATAGTTATGCAATCAAGTACGAACTCCTGTGTGTTTTCTGTGACTAAGACAGAACTAAAATCATGGAATGCCTGAAAGCTCTGTTTTCAACAGGACAATGCCACAGGTACTAATATAGAAATCTAAGTGACTTTGATGATTATCAAGACATCCATATATGTATGTGCACTCACCAGCCACTTTATTAGGTACACCTTAGTACAACTTAAGATCAGTCAAAAAATCTAAAGTTGTAGCGGTGCTCTCTGTGTCTCATTGTGCTGACTATGATGAGATTATGCTTTTTTTAAACAGATGCTTCACCATGATTCACTCTTTTTTTTCGGTTGCTAGGCGCTACCCAAGTAGCTGCCTGTTGCAGCAGCTCTCTAGTCTTTGTCCGTTTCTTGTAATTTCTTCGTCTCTTTTTCGTAATCTTTGTATTTGGAGTGGATCATTACTTTGTATGGTTCATTGTCAGCCACGGACACCAAACTTTTTGTGGCTTCGGCGATATTTTTTACTACTTTTCTCCTGTGTTTGTCTGGAGATCCTACATGTAACCATGGCTGCATTGTTTACATGCGAAATTAGCTGTTAGCAGCCTGTAGCATGTCAGTGCTAACTAGTGTAGGGCTTGATGATTTCCCTCGAGCTGAGGAGGAGGAGGTGAGGACGACGTGCTGGTTCTCGGATGTGAGCTGGGAGGTGACGACGTGGACCTGTCCTTCCATCCATCGTTGTTGGGAACGTGGGATCTAGCTCCGGGGGATGGATGAGCTAGCTGTGCTAACCCAGTGGCATCGTGCTGTTCACGGACGTGGCTGACGGAGCTGACATCGGACGCCGCGACACATCGGAGGAGCTTCACCTGCTGTGAGCAGACAGGATCCAGGAGACAGAGACTGAACAGACTGCTGGGGAGGCTCAGTCCTGGACCCTGTGGAGGTGGAGACTGGCTGGGCTGGAGAGTGGTGGACGAGTGGTGGACGGGATGTCGTCATCTAATTTCTTATGGACATTTTTGCACTTTCTATACTCTTTCTTACTTTTGTTTTCTTAAATGCTGCGGTGACTCCTGAATTTCCCCTCGGGGATAAATAAAGTATTTTCTATTTCTATTTCTATTTCTATGATGTAAGCAAGCCACGTGTGTGTGTGTGTGATACCTGCAAATGGTTCATCTTGAAGTAGGGTGACTGCTAGCCGTACTCTCAATCAGGGGATCGGCGCTGCAGGGCGCAATCATGCTTGAGCATGGCACATTTTGCATGGCCATTCTGCCATTTGGCAGTTTGCTGGAGTTGAATTTCCTATTCTAATCACATTTTAATCTCATATCTGCTTAAGGTTCCCAAAATAAAGAATTTCAATTCCAGGACATTAAAATTACATTAAAAGACATTTAAAAAACATTAAAAAATAAGGTGAGAATATATACAACACATTTTTAGGTACCCTGAGGCATGAGGAACACGTGAAAAAAGTATTATGGTTCTATCTTTACAAAGTCTACACAGTCCTGCACCTAAGATAAGCTGATTTGATTTTTAGGACGGTTTTTGCTTCTGTCACATTTTTACTTGATGTGGACTGAATTTTCACTGCAATATGAACTTCTATACTTCTATAAGGTCAGGAGAACCAGGGCTAAAGGCTAAAAACTGTAAGGAACTATGTACAAAACACTTAATTCAAGTCTTGGATCAAAGAAAAGTGAAGTATTCTCAGTTTAACATGCTCTGAACACACAAACTGTTGCTCATTGGTGCAGAGCAGCCCCAAGCTGAAACATGACACCAGGAAGATGGAAGGAAATTTTCAAAGAATTCTTAAGATTTATATACAGAACATATATCAATCATCCAGGGCTTGTTTAATGCAGTAAAGAGTGTAGAATGATCTGTTTTTTGCAGAATTGAGCTAGAGCAAACGGTTGATTTTCTGCAGATTTTCAAAAAGGACGTGTGAATAAACGCGATGTGGACCCACTCTCGCTTCCCCAGGTCGAAAGCATGTTGCTGACGTCAGGTAAAATACATTCAGAGACCGTCGGAAATTTGATAATCTAACGAGAACACCTGTTTTTCCAAGTAGGACAAACGGTTTGTAAATGCCAGACATTTGAAAATAAGTGTGTCTTTGAACGCCCTGCGGGTTTTGGATCCAGATTAATCTGCGTTAATTTTTATAACGCATTAATTTGCGGTGTAATTAATGAATCTAATTAACGTGATAAAATCACAGCCCTAATATGTATGTATGTATATATATATATATATATATATATATATATATATATATGTTTATATATATATATATATATATATTTATATTAGACACAATATAATATAAACAATTATTCATTTATTCAAAAACTTCAGTACTGATTTAAACACAACTTTAAAGAACCAGCAAGTTGCACATACAGTTATTATTATTGATATACACAAGTCACACACACTCACTGTGGCTGCACATGGAACACAGAAGAGCTATGAAGCACAGGAACTTGCGATTAAAATCCGATTAATTGTTTTATATATATATATATATATATATATATATATATATATATATATATATATATATATATATATATATATATATATATATATGATTAAATAAAAATGAAAAACATAAAGTGCATTGCAGTAACCTAGTTGTGATAAAATAAAAGCATGGATCACTGTTTCAAAGTGCTGCCAGGACAGAAATGATTTGACCTTTGCCAACCGCCTTAAGTGACAAAAATAAGACTGAACAGTTTTAATTTGTCTGTGTAGTTTAAAATCATTGTCCAATTAAAAACCCTGATTGGTAACGGATGTTTTACAATATAATGTTAGGGGTAATGAAGGTCAGGCTCTCACCTGGTCTCACAACTTTAAACCCCAAGAAAGGAGAGGTAATTAAAAACGAGTTGTCCAAACATCAGGTCTCTGCTAAAAATCTGAGTCTGAACTCACATAGAAGACTAAGGATACCACAGAAATGATCTTTTGTAAACATGTACTGTGTAATGACCATCATTTATAATGTGTGTGTGAAAACTGCTGTTCAAATAAAAAATATTCGACTGTAACATCTTGATTTTTATTATACTGGGATCTTAAAGAGAAAAACCTGTCATGTTTAGTCTTGATGTGAAGCATAGATGATGAGAAATGTGATTTTGACTATTACATGTGTGAATCTCTTGACAGTACAAAGTTATAGTTAGTTAGTGGTCTCTGGGATAGTTTGATCCACGTGCGAGGAAAGCTGAGATGTGAGGGGGCGTCAGCCTAAAGTGACCTCACTGACTTGGCGGGAAAAGATAGATAAAGCTCCACACTGGGGTGTGGATGACAGCTCTTCTCTCTGCTCTTCGATCTTCACTCTTTGATCACCAACTGTGCTCTCAGCATGTCTTCGCACCCTGCACTGCACCTTCCAGCTCCTGACTCCTCACAGGCCCCAGACTCTGCAGCCCGAGATGCATCCAGTCATCCATCAGTGCCTACGTCCCTGCCTGAGGCAAACAGCTGATCTGCGGGATTCCCTTGCGCTCTGAGATCTCAGGGTGGGTTAGGTGAATAGGTTAGGTGGGGGGTTTATGTAATGTATTACATTTATTTTAGTCTATTATGATCAGTATCACTTTTTATTCCTGCATTTATCCTTTCATATCTTTCACCTGTTCATTTATTCATATTTCTTCTTTTAGTTAGTAATTAAACTTTTCATATATGAAGAAATTGCTTTCTGTCTTTGTGTGGTTGAATTAACAGACTCTGTACACCATTCAAAAGAACTCACAAGTAATTGATGTAGCGACCTTTTGGTATCAAGACTTGATAATGAAGATAATTCTATGAATTATTAAATTACAGAATTCTTTACAGTAAACATTTCTAAAGTTTCCCTGTTGTCTCTAAAATTGGGTGGTGCCCCGACTTAAATCTAAACTCACATACTGTAAGTTTAGATGTCTTTTTGAAAGTTATATTTTCGCTACGGTGGAATGCTGGCATTCTGCTGTTAACAAATTAATTACTCATTATTAAACTACACAGGTATCAAAAAAGTGTGAATTTGGAAGATTGTATTTAATCTGACTCAGCTCTCTCAGCATATAAACCTGATCTGTCAGTCAGTGTCGCTCCTTTTCCTCTCTCACTCATAAAACCCCCAAGATACTTCAACTCCTCCACTGGGGGCAAAGACTCTCCTGACCCAGAGTGGGCAGTCCACCCTTTTCCTGCTGCGAACCAAGGCCTCAGACTTAGAGGTGCTGATCTTCATCCAGACTGCTTACACCTGCTGCAAACCACCCCAGTGTGAGCTAGAGGTCAGTGTTTGATGAGGCTCAGAGATGGGATCCTAGGCCCCTGAACCTGACTCCCTCTGCTGCTTGACTGAGTCCAGTAATCCTGTCTATAAAAGTAGTGAACAGAGTGGGTCAGCATTTCAATGTAAATAAAGGAAGTAAAAAGAAAATACAATAATTACAAGAAGACAAATTTAAAAGCAGTAAGGCAACAAAAAGGCCACTTCACAAAACAGTAAGTTTATTGAAGTACAGATCTGGTTTTGGTGAATACAGTGAAACACTGACAGTGACAGCTGGAGCTCCACATGTGAGCAATGAGTTGAGACTTTCAGATGATTTAAAGAACTTTAGGATTCTGTCTTTTCAAAACACAGACTTAAAAGATGCTTTTAGACATTCAATGTACTTTTTTGTGTTTTTCTTACAGTAAAGGTTGTTTTTTTTCTGGTGTGTCACATGATGTCTTAAAACAGCTAAACATCCATGTGATGCAGTCTAAGGTGTCCAAAGGTCACAGTGAGGTCTTTTCAGACTGGCTATATTCTAGTCTGGTGATACACTTGTGAGAAACAGGTTTGATCCTCTGAAATCCTCATTGTGAGGTAAAAACAGCCAGCTGATTCATCATCTATCCCAGAGTTCATTTGTTGACCTCTGAAAGCTCTTTGAAAAGATACTTGTCCAATTTCCTGAGTGCTTCGTTAAAAACTGAGCAGGCCTTAGCTCCCTTTCTTTGCACGCTGTCGATCACTTGTCGTGCTTTTTCTGCTCTGGGCTTTGAGTCTTTGATTGTCTCCATCTCACCATAATTTATGACTTCATGATGCAGGAGTATGTCCAGGAGCTGGTCCAGAACAGGACCAGTCACTCTTTCTACAAACTGGGGCCTATCCAAGACCAGATTTGGCCCAGGGATGCTGTCCTGTGCCAGAACACTGTCCTGCAGAGGTCTTCCTCTTAAACCTTTGAAGAAAGCAGTGAACAGATTTGTTTTTCATTTAATTACAATCTCTAAAATATGGAAACATGATGAAATTACACATTTATCTCTAGTGAGGTTGTGTTTTTGCTCAATCACTTCTCAACTTCCCTCTCAAGCCTTTGATAACCTTGCTCCCTCAGACCTGACAGACCTCCTCCAACGTCACTCTCTCATCTGCTCCCTCAGATCTTCTAACACCAACTCCTGACCCCCATCACCAGAACTAATAGAGCCTTTTCCTCTGCTGCCCCAACCCTCTGAATCTTTCCCCTAATAAAACAAGCACTTAAACAATTTAGCTTTAGCTTTCACTAGTGGGAATTACTTCTTCTCAAGTGAGAATAATAATTACACATATTCAAAATTGAATTTCCACAAATGCGGACAACTGTGGATTGTTGATAAGGGATTGCTACCAGAAGAAATATACTTTCCCATCTCAGATATCAACAATTCTAGTGAAATATGTGGGGGTGAAGAGCAGCCTTCATATTAGCAGTGTGTCATGCAGCCATTGGTCGGCTTTTAAATAGTTTATGAATATTCAATGAAACCCAAAGGGGTTAAAAAATGCTTAATGATCCCAGATGGCAGTGCTGTTGGCTCACACCACATGTGAAATGGGAGATGTAGAATATGGCGGTCTTGCACTTTTGTTTTGCTCTGTCTTCAATCATCGTCCTCCAACAATATAGGGATGCAACAATTAAAGGTTTTGACTGTACGATTATCGTCTGAGGACAGAATGCATCTATGCCTGACCCTCATGATTCTGCTTTACAACCTGCTTCAGTTCTTCTCTCAGAGCATAGGAACCCCTATATAGTTACACTCTCAGCCTATACTCAGCTGGTAGTGCTTAAGCACATGGAGTGAAATATTTTAGCATTTATTTCTTTTGGTTGTGATGATTATGACTTACAGTTCATGAAAATCCAGCATCTAAAATTAGAAAATTTTACAATACCAACAAAAAATCATAATGATTTTAATGCATAAATGTTATCCTTGAAAAGTGTGTTCATTTATGTTCACACAGGACTTTTTAGGGCTCATTTTGCACATATTACTGCATCACGGTGGTGTATTATGGGTGGAGTTCATACTTTAATCCTCTATTTGACATGGGATCATCAGTGACAAAATTACTTATCCCTTAAACCTAACATTTGCCTAACATTTCTTGAAGCAATTTCCTATTGAAGGGGCTATGATAAACAACATATACCGCTGCTAATAGAAAAAACTAAAGGGATTGGAATCCTGCTACACCAGTTCAGAAACACTGAAATATCCGTTCAAAGCCTAAAAACCTTTAAAGTTGTTTCCAGTATATTATACGATTAGAGTTAGTGTAAACCTTTGGTTTACAGTATTCAACTTTTACCCTATTATTTTTAATATCTGACAGGATATTTTACCACTCTACGCTTTATGTTTGTTATGGGGAGTAAATAATAAAACTAAAGCTTCTTACATGTAGATTTCTGTCATGCAAATATTTGTCCTTCTCAGCTCCCCCTGTTGTCCTTATCTAACCACAGCTTCTAATTTTACATTAAGAAAAACTCCTTTTATGTGATTCTAATCCATGCTCATTAGTAATTCATTGATTTGTGTTACTCTCAGATTTAAAGACGTTTGTCATAAATGTCATTTTTTACCTTCTTCTCCAGCGTGGATGCTGCTCGACAGTTTTTCCACCAGATCCTTTCTGGGGATCTTCCCCAGAATTTCTCTCATCACCTCTGCAGACTGTTGGTTGTGTATTTGTACGATCATATCCACTGTTTTCAGTCTGTTTGCTTTATCCAGCTCACTCTTTGGGGTACCATGTTCCACTAGGTACCACTTAAACTTGTAGAATTCATCATTACCCAAATCCTCCAGTATTTTCAACAGCAACTCTTTTAAGCTCATTTTCCCGATCTGAGGCAGCACTTATCTCTGTGAAAACAGACATGAACATGTTTATCAAGCTATGAATGATGCAAATGACCAACAATGAGCAACATGACCAGGGCTTGACTTTTTTGCTCACCAGCCACTGTGGCTAGTGGTTTCCCAGAGTTACTAGCCACTTAGCATTTTCACTAGCCACAATTTTCTTGTTGGATAATTACGTTTAATATGATTAAAGCGGATGATGACATGGTAAAGTTTACTTGAAATAGATTTACAACCTTTTTAAATGTAAATGACCCCTGTGCACACTCAGATAAAAACTACATGAATCAGGTATTCAGCTCCAAAACGGTTGTGCTCCTTAAATATGAAAATATGCAGACTATTAAAACAAAGTAATAAAAGGAGGAGGTTAATATTCCATTTAATGAAAGTTGGGATGGTTGGAGATTATTGAAAAGATAAAAACTAAACTGAAAAATATAGCTAGAAAACACTGTCAGCTTAAATATTTATTTACAACAGTAATTTTTCAGTAATAAACTAAGTACCGTACTTTCTGGACTAGAAGTCACTCTGAAGTATAGTAATACATTTTTTTGAAGTATCAGTCAAAAAATGAGTCGAAGATGAAAGCAACATATAAAAGTCACAATGGGCCACAAGTTTCATTTATTTAGAATGATTTGGTTTGTTTACATTATTTCCAAAGTTAATTTTTTCTATATAACTTTGATAAGTGTTAGTTTATTTGGAGCTTTGAATATTGTTCCTTCAGCTCCTCATATCTTTGACTAGTTTCTCTTCTCTACACGGCTTCTCCACGCCCACCCCCTCCTCTCCCCTGCTTTAGGTGAGTCTTGCTGGTGAGATCGGTGCAGCGTGAGATTAAAGGGGACATATCATGCTTGTTTCTCCTTTTCACTATGCCAGACTAGGATACCTGTAAAGCATTTCTGCCCTCAGTACAAGTCATTTAGTTCCTTCATTGCACCACAATAGCGTTCTCAATATCCTCATTTTAGGCCATTCTGAAGATCTTGTTGAAACGCTCCGTTTTGAGAATGACCTCCAGTAACCTCACAACGTCACAGCCCTTTGTGCTCTGATTGGTCAGTTCTATCAGAGGGGCGGAGGGGGTAGAGCCAGGGGGCGGTTTTTGCAGCATGGCAGTATTTACAAAATCGCCATATTGGATGGAGCAGACCGAGCGAGTTTGCTGTTTGCCAAAACTTCACCATAAGGCAGACCTGGGCAAACTACGGCCCGCGGGCCACATCCGGCCCTTTGTACGTCCCTGTCCGGCCCGCGTGAGGCCAATCATAAACATAAACATGAAACTCGTGCGGGTGCATATGTCTTAATACCCCATCTACCACAGGCACTGAACAAGACATTGTGGATTGAATTCTTCCTCTCTTTCACTGGCTCAGTCTGTCTCCTCCACCTGAACTCTCTGCTGTTCTGAAGACAGAGTGCCGTCGCGTACACGCGCAGCGCGTATGCGCATCACACACTGAAGACGGACAGAACTTAACAACGACACGCGTTTCACTATTTTAGAGTCAGCATTCTCACTATAAAATTCACGCTGCTCTAAACTCTCCTGATTGAGGAGGATGCTGCGTTAGAGCAGAGCTACGTTAGTTAAGGCTCTGACAAACTCTTCATCAATAAGTGCTGCACAGTTATCTGTCTCTGTCTCTGAGGTCTCCTGCAGCGTCTCTGGATCAAACCAACTAAGAGAGAGGGGTGGATGGTTTCTGAGTTTTCGATATAAAGCCCAAGTACGGGACTTGATTTGACTTAGTAAAATATTAGAGCTCACAGAAGCAAACTTAAATTTTGGGGACTATCAGGAGAAATCACAAGCGAAGAGATTTGCGGGAGAAAGGGTTTAAAAAATGGGAAATTCCCTCCATATTCAGGAGTGTTGGCAGTCTGCCAGCACTCTCAATCGGTAAAAGTGAGTTCATGTATGACAAAGACGAAAACTTAAGACATTTTCTCTTTCATTTTAGGATTCAATAATTGTTTTTTTTCTACTTGACCTATACACCACAGTTTTACATAACCTAAAATAAACATTTACAGAGTGCTTTATTCTTCTGATTATCAGTTCCAGCTATTCAAAATATTTAATTTAGAGCATTTTACATGGAAGACAGTTGGTGGCCCTCTGACACAATTCAGGTTCCTCATGTGGCCCCTGGTAAAAATTAATTGCCCACCCCTGCCATAAGGCATTGATAGAACTAATAAAATGGCAGAGTGTAGGATACGTCCTTTTGTATTGGACCCCGAGTCAGACCCGGACGGTTCTGCAGCTCAGGAGGAAGAAAATCCACCTCAACACAGATCATCTCAGGACGCTTCAGTGTGGTGAGTCAAACTGGTACTGTAACATGTATAGTGTATACGTTTATACTCGGCTCTTGGTGGGTGTATCCCTCGGTGGCGGTTGTGTGACTAACTGACATCACAGAGGAGGAGCTGCTTTATCAGATTACTCCATATATATATATATATATATATGTAAGTATTAAATCACGGATCAGCATGATATGTCATCCGATAAATGTCCTCACTTTTAAAAAGTTACAGGAGTTTTGACGTTAGTTTGTGACTTAAACCCTGGAATCCGTTTACAATAGAGAGCAAACAAGATCGAGTAAACATTTTAAATCACGTTTTCAGGCGCTAAACACCGGGAGCTGTCACAGTGTCCAAGACGGAGGCGAGCGCGTCTGGGCGCCTGTCAGTCAGCAAAAGACTTTGGGAATGGACCAATGAGCTAGCACTTTGTGCAGGCAGTGCTCATGGGAGTTGTAGTGTCATAGTCTCATACTGCAATGAGTTTTGTATTTCAGATGCTGTTTCAGAAAACTACAATTGAATAATTCAACCCGCCAAAGTGGCTAGTAGGAGTTACAGCGTTACCCGCCACAGCTGAATTTCACCCGCATTTGGCGGGTTGGCGGGTGTTAATGTCAAGTGAATAACCAGACCAGAGAACTGGGGAGCTTCAGCCAAACCATGATTAATACTATCAGCACTATATGTGGTATAAACCTGTCTCAGTTCTGTACAGATGTAAGAAAGCCTGGCTCTCATTAACCCCTTTAATCCCATTTTTTTCCCTGCAAATAACTGCACGAGCTTTATTCATTAGACCTCCCTAGAACATAATATGTATGATTTTTTCATTTAACTACATTATTATTATTTTTATTATTATTATTTTTATTATTATTATTATTATTATTAGAGTTGTTGTTTTTCAAAATCTTTCATTTAAAACTTAAATTAGCTTCCCAGAGTAGATCCAACACTCCAGGAGATTACGGAAGTAGAAAAAAGTCTGGCGGCGATCTGCCTTAAACTCACCTTTGGGAGATGTTGCTGCAAAAAAGGTAGAGGTGAAAAGATGTCACACAGATTTCCTCAAACAACACTTTCCCTTCATCCCTTTACTCTTTTTCTTCCTTTTTCTCAACAGTGAAGAACCACTGTCTTGTTCTGAACCAGTTCAGCTGCAAAACTTAGTGAATGGTCGTCCCACTCTGCTGTTCAGTATAACTCCATGTGGGTAAATCAATCACCAGTGTTTATGACCCCGATGAGGAAATGTCTTTTTGTTAACACTTTACTTACCTTTGTAAAGTGGAAGTGATCTACTTCTCCTGAAATGTTCAGACTTTGGATTGTTGTTAAGGGACAGTTGTGTTTCCAGTATTTGATGAGTTTCCTCCTTAAATTGTTTGGTGAATCCACCCCACCTTACTTCATTGTCTTTTAACGCACATCGGTATCTGTGTACCTCTGTACATAAAATGAGACCAAAGGTCACATTTGTTCTCTCCCAGACTCCTTATCTAGACTTTATATCTGTGTCCTGTTTATTCCTTTAAATATTTAAACAAGAAAAAAGCCTAAACTACACAACAGCATATTTTCACTCTTTTGAGAGTATGAACAGCAGAAGGGTGGATGACCAAACCGTATACCTCGTCATATGTTTTTCTGAGTTTATACGAAGATATTTTCCCTTTTTGTTCGTCTGCTCTGCCCACGCCTCACTGCGTAAACTTCTTTATCTCAAGCTGTTTGGTTTGTCATTTTTGCCGTGGTGTATAAAGGAGTGTTTGTGTGTGTGTGTGTGTGTGTGTGTGTGTGTGTGTGTGTGTGTGTGTGTGTGTGTGTGTGTGTGTGTGTGTGTGTGTGTGTGTGGGGTTGATTAAAGACTAACAGACTTAACACCTAACAGCTGAAATACATCAGATGCAACCCTGGTCAGACTCTGCCCTGTTGCGTGTTGACCTTGAACATCAACTCACACCAGCTGTGTGCTCAGTCCATCAAGCTGTATGACTGACAGACAGCTGGAGTCACAGACAGAGAAGTTCCTGCTCTTTCCACTCCACTGATAAGTCTCTCTTCATTCATGTTGAGCTGTAAAACCTCAAATCTATGGACTCATCGTCTGGCAGTTTGTTGGTGTAGTCAGGGCCATAACCAGGGTTTCAAAATTGGTGAGGTCCGGACCTTGACGCCCCAACCCACACCCACACCCTAACCCACGCACACAAACTTGTGTTATAAAATCAGTTTTGACCAGTAGTAGCTAAAAGTTCCTTTACATTAGACTGCATACAATCATACAGTGCATGATGGAAGTTTACTTTGGGTTTTCAGCGTAACAGTAATGGACATTTGAGCAAATGAGGAAGAGAGAGATTTTCTGTTGTTAAGACTTTAGAAACCTATTGTGGGAGTTGTATATCTTTAATCATGCTTGGCCTTTTCATTTCTCCAGCTTTGTGCCAAGGACAGTACGAGATGACCTTT
Source organism: Halichoeres trimaculatus (assembly GCF_033239565.1). Lineage (NCBI taxonomy): Eukaryota > Metazoa > Chordata > Actinopteri > Labriformes > Labridae > Halichoeres > Halichoeres trimaculatus. Next base: position 4,567,862 of record NW_027437186.1, read on the forward strand.
TAGTTCTGTAACTCGCTATCACTTGCACAAACTCCCATCCTGTTTTGAAACTGTTTCAATACAGTTTTCGATATGCAAAACCTATTTGCCCATGCTGTTTGTGCTTTCTGTTCCCGGCAGCAAGGGGGGGAGAGATATGATTCACACACACACACACACACACACACACACACACACACACACACACACACACACACATACACTTGTAATCAAAATGTGTCTCTTTATAAGCGCTGTCTCACTCTGTATTCTTCAGTGCAGTGTCGTGCTCCACAGTGCAGTGTCATGCTTCACACTCTGTGCTTGTTGTACGGCCTGTACTCCTTGCAAGTAAAACCATTGGAAAACTTATTTTCTTGACTCGAGTTCTTATTTGTATGGATGTCGATTTGAACCTGACACCTATTCTCATTGAGACATTGAGATGAGAGGGGAAAAATCCCTTTTTATCAGTTTTTGCACAAGTCACACCAAAATGTCACCTAAAATAACAGATACACCGCCAAGTGGAGGGGGGTCAAGGAGGTTGATTGGACTCTATAGATTATACTTCATTTTAGGTTCATTTTAGGATCATTTAGAAAGAAGGATTTTATTTTATTTTATTTTATTTTTGCAACTTACATCATTATCTATCTCTCTATCTATCTAACTTTCTATCTATCTATCTGCATAGATATAAACATACTTAAAAAAAATAGTAATGGCCCACGTTATTGGCTGTGATATGATCTGTAAATGTAATCAATGCAAATTTAACCCATGAAAGTAAATATATAAATAAAGTATATATATATATATATATATATATATATATATATATATATATATATATATATATATATATATATATATATATATATATATATATATATATTTATATATATATATATATATATATATATATATATATATATGTGTGTGTGTGTGTGTGTGTGTGTGTGTGTGTGTGTGTATATATATATATATATATATATATATATATATATATATATATATATATATATATATATATATATATACCTGATGAAGCTTTTATTTTTGTCCACCATTGAGTTGTACCATGAACAGTTTCTCCAAACTGATTGAAAGTAATTAAAACCCAGGTTATTTACTGTAATTCGCAGGATTTACAAATTTCTGATTTTCAGTAAATGCACCACAGACATTTACTTAAGTACCCTAAACGCATCATATACAGGCTGTCGAAAAACGCTAGAAGCATCAACGACACAGAAGAGTTCCCACATGTTGATTAGAGAATGCTGTTTTCAGACAAGTGAGTGAAAAAGATGATTTATCCCTGGAAAGAAGCAGAATATGTCGTGATTCAGTTTGGACAGTGTCACCAGTTACTGTGGGGGAGGTAATTAGAATTTCAAATTATATTTGGATTATATTCTCAACAAACATTTTTTCATTAACAACATCATTCAAACTAAAAGTAGTAGTAAACAAGTAATAGTAACAAAACAGCATTAGAAAACATTACAAACTATTTACAGAGTGCTTTCTTTATGGCACAATGATACACCCATGCTACTCTGAGGGGACAACAGATGGGCAGATGTTACAAAGTGCACAGCACACTCTGACCATCTTGTCCAGAGATGTAAGGTTCCCTGCCGTTGAAGTCTGGCACAGGGAAATGGGTATTGTGCTCTGTAAAATGGTGTATTTGTTCCTTACAAGCCCAATGACCCGCTCAACATGGATCCGAACAGCTGCTAGTCCCCTTGAATCTTCCAGCTCACTTGGATGCAGTTGCTGTTTTCCTTTGGTGAAGGCAGGTATTTTGAGATGAGCACTGTACAAGCCCACAGCATCTCCTACAGTGAACCCTCGATCTGCTAGGACCACGTCACCAGGTGCCAGATTTTCCAGGAAGCCAGAGTTTTCAGTGATGTGCTTGTCACTTGTTCTCCCCCCCCAACCATTAGACACAAATGATATGACTCCCTGTGGAGTAATTGATATTAGATATTTAGCCGAATTGTGATGTTTGTATTGTGAATAGGTCTGTGCTCTGGCTCTCATGTTTTTAGGTCTTTCAATGAAAATTTCAAAACAGTCAATTATTGAGGTACAATTTCTGAAGCTGCTATTTCTAAAACACATGGGTAAACTAATTTGAATCTGCTCTTTAGGGGGCCATACTATTAATGTGGACAATCTACCATACAAGACATCTAATGTGCTATTAAAAATTCTGCTCACAGTAGGCGTTGACACATGAAATATATAAGAAAAGAAAAGCAGTGGCAGGTTAAGTCTCATTCTCATTAGTGTCATAATTAAACTTTGAAAGGGTGAGGGTCCAACTTTTAGGAATCCTGACACAAAAGTGAAAACAACCATGAGTTTGGCATAGGATGGAAGGCCAGTTAAGTCCTGCACCATGTCATCATTGTTCATGAAGGCTTCCTGGCTGAAGGACAACTGGCTGACCTTCTCCCTCAGCTGATGAACTTCTGCCCTCAGTTTACCGCACTCTTCTGTCAGTCTCTTAATGGTCGTCTGGCAGGCTTCATTGGTGCATGGCTCTGTGTCTGAGATGTAACTACTTTCCTTACAGTAGCTGTGGTCTGCAGTCTCACCTCGATTCTCCTCAGCCGGTGGGCTCTCATGGTCAGTGTGAGGGTCACTGTTGATGTCACATGCAGCCACCATCCCAACATCATGCACTGCACTTCTTTTTCGTTTGACTGCTTGTGTTTGCTCAAACTTTCTGAAACTGCTGACCTTCTTCTGCCGTTGCTCCGGGGTTAAATAAGCAAACAGACTCGGCACATAATCTGGGTGAAGAGGATTCTCACTCTTTTTACCTGCAGCAGTAGATCAAAATACAAGGTTAAAAAAACGCATTACCTATTCAAAGTATTACTTAATTAAACTTAAACACAACTAAGTGATGTCAATAATCTGAACCTGTACAACAGCGTTGATTGATAGCGCGTTTTAAGTCTGTGAGTAATATTGTGATTGTTAGCATGCTAACGCTAGGCTATGTAGTAAGTCCCGGAATTAACTCACCCGAAATAAAGTGCTCAGCGCAGAGTCTGGAGTGTTCTGTGGGAGTCCAGTGGTCTCTTTTAATGGCAGCAATCCACCTCTGTCTTCTTCCATCGTTTTTGGGGATGTTGTAAAATGTCAGTCCAATTTTTTTACCTTTGGAGTTGTCACAATCGACCGCACAGCAAATAGACGGCATATTGACAGCGTACCTCCGGTCGCAGGACGGTCCTAAAGATGGCGCCGTTGAGACAGTGTGACGTCACATGAAATCCATGAATACACTGAATGAAAATCATCATCTCCAGCTCACATACTCTCACACTGAGATCTTACTCACACACACCTCTGCCCCTCCCTCCTGCTGCTCTCTGACTCTGACCCGCTCACAGCCGTCATGATGCCTTCATACTGACGGTCAAAAACACAAACATCTGCACTGAACACACAACTAACAGCAGAGCAGTTACAGTATGAACACCAGAGTCCGTATGTGTAGGTGAGGGAGGTGCGTTGTTATGATGAAGTGACGTGATTTTTAAAGGTAGTATAGTATAGTATAATATAGTATATGGTATAAAGGTGTTTCCATTGCATATTTTGTGATAAACTTCTCTGAAAAATCACCTCATGAGAGCATAAAAACTTTTTATCCAAATTTGAGAGGTTTTGCGAAATTTTGGTGTCTCTATTATTAATTTTTTACGACATTTAAGTTGCAGAAAAAAATAAGTGAACCTTATTTACTGTAGTGAAAAGATATTCATTTGAATCAAACCAGAAGCCAGAGTCCTTTAAGGTAGATAGATAGATAGATAGATAGATAGATAGATAGATAGATAGATAGATAGATAGATAGATAGATAGATAGATAGATAGATAGATAGATAGACAAACAGACAGGAACTTATTTAATCCCTCGGGAAGGTTACCCAGGAAATTCAGATTAGAATAGAACCAGCACATAACTAGAAGAAAAAAAAATATGGTTTTAAACTCAAGTTATATACAAGCACTATACTGTACACAGTAGCTGCAATTATAATAGTAATTTGGTTTTGTTTAAAGAATTCACGTCATGATCTTAGGTTAATGTATAAATGTTTGAGAGTGTGTGTTATCGGTTATCGGTATCGGTATCGGCCTGTAGAAGCTGAAAGTTATCGGTTATCGGTATCGGTTCAAGAAAAAAAGTTATCGTGCATCCCTATGATAAAGAATTCTTTAGAAAAGTCCTGGATCCAGACGGTGATTCGGAACATGTCCAAAATTCATTCCACTCAACAGGATTTCAATTTTGATGCAGTAACGTTGAGATTAAAGTCGAAATGATGAGAATAAAGTCAAAATAACCCGCCCTGATATTTACTGGTAGTACACCGGGCACAGTCAGCTCCTCAGCAGCCACATGCGTGACTGACGAAAGTGGAAATTGATGAATGGAGGAGAACTTAGATTGTAGTTGATGAAAAAGTGTCAGTTTGGACCAAAGTGTTTGACTGACTGACATTTCAACCTTTAAAGCCATACTGCTGTCAGAGCTCAAACAAAAACGTCTCTACAGCTCAGATTCTGAGGTTTCTGTTGAGTAAAAAAAACACCCCATCATGTTTAATGTTGAGAATGGCTTTAATGTGCAGGGTTTGATCCTAAGAGCCAAGCAAGGCATGTGTATTTGTAGAGCATACAACCAGGGGGGGTCAGGTCCCCTTCACCTTAAAAAATCAATAGTTTAGAACCCCCCACATTTGCCATCAAAAGTATGAGTGCATATCTGCTCCAGCGTTCTTTCCACTGCTTCACTATCAAATCCATCCATTTTTATAGTTAAGAATACCAACATCAATAGAAATCCACTCCGTGGTTTACTGCTTTCCTACAAAAAGCCACTTCACATGAAAATCCGTTCCACTTTATCAGCAGGGGAACACAAATATCAAAAGAACTCCACTCCACATTTTCCCGGTTTCCTATCACACAGCCGTATCATGCAGGCACATTGACTGAGTAGGAGCAATGATCATGCAGGCACATTGACTGAGTAGGAGCAATGACAGAAAGATGGACATCAGGAGGGTTTTTTTCCGAAGAAAAAGGAAAGTAAGTTTAAGTTCCCTGAGTATTCCCAAATTCCCAAGTTTCTCAAGATTTGAAAATTTATGAGTGTTTTTTTCTTGAGTGACTAAATAGTTGAGTTGATGGCCAAACTCAGTCAGCTTTTCTCATAAGAATGTTAGCAGGTGAGCACCCCGGACTGGCGTGTCGGTTTCAGCACACCCTGAGCAGGAACAGTGCTGCCAACCTAGCTTCTTTGAGCCATATTAAGAGAGTTATCAGACCCCTTTTGTGATGTTTTTTTTTTTTTTTCTCAAAATCGTGACTACTGACAAGTCTAGTGACTTTTTCTGGTGTTATTGGAGACTTGAGAGACTGTGACGTTAAAATACGTATTGTTGCTGCTCTGTTCCTCTCAGGCCCCGTTTACACGCAGACTCCCGCAACGATTCTTCCTTTGCGTTTTCAAAAGCCACCCGCGTTTACATGAGGACGGTGTGAAAACGATCCGCGTTCATACGACTCCAGGAGGAGAAGTCTCCTCTTCTGTTCTTTCTTTTTCTGCCGTTTTGTTGTGTGAGACGGTCGGCAATCCAACCATAACGCGCATTACCGCCACCTACTGGCTCAGCTGGAAATGTGGCTGAGCGCGGAGCCTTCACCTAAAACTGCGAGTGCGCATGCGGTGACGTCAGCGTTTCACCCTGAGACGCTCCGCTCTGTGTTTACACGAAGCTGGATGGAGGAGCGGATTCAGATCTTTCCACTCTGGGGAGCGTTTTCAAAAGTTTGCGTTTTCACTGAAAACGCAACGTGGTCTCGTCAAAACGGAAGGCCAAAACGCAACGAAATATTTGCGGAATCGACCGTTTTCGGCGTCGAGTAAACGGGACCTCAGTGTGCAGCAGATGCTGCCGTGAGCCCCTCCCTGTCTCAGAGCACTCTCCATGTGCCATGTGTACTACACAGCAGACCCTTTCAGCTGCAGCCAGAGCAAGTGGTGTTCAACCCTCTACGCCCAGACTGCATGTAAATCGCGCTGTGAAGGTGCTTCAATAGTTTTTCTGTTGTATCTTTTTGGTTTATTGAAAACCAAAGAAAAAAAACAACAACGAATAAATCTAATGGTTAAAAATGTTCATACCTCACTGTGATTTGTTGCAGACTCTTAAATGGACCATAAGTTTCAAAAGTAAAACAAAGTTAAAAAACTAAGAAAAAAAATAATTTAAATAAATTAAAAAAAATACAGTGTGAAACATCTGTCAGAGTTTATCTTTTGAGTCATTTTTGCTGGTCTTAAACCAAGATAATAAATAAATAACAAATAAGGATGGAATCATGACATTAGAAAGCAAGAATCAACTGAAGGAAGTTTATTTGCAGTTTTAAACATACTTTGGCTCTTTTTTCACTTTTTTCTCTTGTGACATTATTCCTCTCTCTGACAGCGTCCATTAGAAAAGACTTCAGGTATGAACACACATTTGACCATTTCTGAACTTTCAAACTGTTCAGTCATATTTTAGGGAGGTGGCCCAAATGTAACCTACATCGTAATTAGTCTGCTACTCTACCTGTGTATTTGATGTGCTGATAACATGACTGAGCTACATCACAGAAATCTCCAAATGAAAAGTCTACATTAAGCTTGTTTTAATTGTTAATATGCTCAATCCATCTCCATGTCTCCTGATAAAGGTGGATGAGACTGAGAGTGAGGCAGAGGCAGGGACAGCATGCAGGGGCAGTGGAGGCAGCTCTGATGCTAAGGTGAGTGCTGAAAGGTGACAGGTAGTTCTGAATAATGTCACATGACTTATTGGGAAACATAGTATTTTCAAAATCTTCTCATGCCCAGTGCCACAGTACATAAATAAAATATTGCAAAAGCATAATCATTGAATTAAAAAGAGAACAAATACCAAAAAGTTGTCAGTGTCAGTTCTCTGTATTACACCAGAGCATAATAGTAGTCAGAGAACCCCCAGACACCCCACCAAAATATGTCCCCCTCACTCTCAAAAAAGCTGCTGATGCCCTTGTTGTGCAGAATAATTCACACACAAGGCAATTCAAAGTTCTTCATGGCTTAAATAAAATACAATCACAAGAAGGCATAATAAAATAATTACATAAAACATTTTTAAATTGTCACATTTTTACGATTGTCACAGACTGCCATGTTGGGCTTGTGCTGCTCAATCTGCTAAATCTTATGACTGCCTTTTCACAAAATCTGTCGCTGCTCCACTTCTGCAATTAGAATTCACCAATACATCAGATGATTGGCCCAACTCTACTTGGAAATCTCCCAAAAGCAGCTTCTGGACGAGACAGTTATAGGGCCAACTACAGGCATGGCATGCTTACTACAGTGTCTTAAGTCCCTCAGCATTCCTGTGGAAACCCAGATTTTTTTTTCACTGCCTTTTAGCATTTTCAGATGAAACGTTGTGTTAACAGGGCCTCAAACTGCAGATGATCTTTTTAGCTGTTTTGTTAGTGGCAGGTGTGAAATGTGTCAGGTGCTGGCTGCAGAGTAGTTATTTGTGTTGTTGAAATTGTTGCATTTTTGACACCTTGAACTTTGTCATTGAAGAATACTGCAAACTCATTACACTAAGATGTAGAAATGAGTTCTGAGGGCAGTTAAACTGGAGGGTTTGTTAATCTGTTGACTGTGGCAAACAGCACACCAGAGTTGTTACTGTACTTTGTGGTGATTTCAGAAAAGGAACTCTCCCTTGTCCTACACCAAGTCTGTCTGAACACACATAATTTTTCTTAGTAGGTCTCATAATGGACCTGGAGCTTTGACTTGTACTATTTCTGCCTGGCTCTCCAGCAACCTCTTCTGTGCCCTGATTAAGTCTGCTTTTCTCCATGGTGCCTTTTGCCTACTTGTAACCATTCTAACTTTGACAGGAGCAATGGTAAACATTTCGAATACTTTGCGTGTAAGAGCTCAACAGATCAGCAACATTAGAACATGGGGTAACCTGATCATTTCCTTACTCTGTGTTGTGTTGTCAGTTAGGAATCTTCCTTTAACAACTGCAGACCCAGTCAAAGAAAACACAGAAATTATCAGACAGAGCAATATCCATGAAACCCACATTCGAATTAATTCAATCTTAGTAACGACCACATCCAAAGTGTGTCCTCTGCTCTGGGTGGTGTGGGATCATTTTATGAATTTGAGCACATCTCTCCCTGGCTAAACCCTGTAAGATAGTCCACTGACTAATGGGAAAATCTATTAAAAGAAACTGTGTATTGTATGATTTAGATACATCCTAAAGATCTCAAATGTCAGACACCATTTATGCTGTGTATGTTAGTTGCTCACTGCTTTATGAACATCCTGCTCACTGCTTTATGATTTCCCATTTACACTGTACATTTTAGGTGCTTTTCATCCTGTGCCGCTCACTGCTTTATGATGTCTCATGTATGATAAGACCTACATCAGACACCTACATAAGATTAAAGAGGGTTATG
>NW_027437186.1:4581432-4811432 GCF_033239565.1 Halichoeres trimaculatus
CGATTAGAAAAATTAATCGATGCCCACCTCTAATATATATAAATATATATATATGTATATATATATATATATATATATCTATATATCTATATATATATATATATATATATATATATATATATATATATATATATATATATATATATATACATATATATATATATATATATATATATATATATATATATATATATATATATATATATATATATATATATATCTCCATCCATTTTCTGCCTCTTATCCGGGGTCGGGTCGCGGGGGCAGCAGCCTAAGCAGGGAAACACAGACTTCCCTCTCCTCCCGGTGGGACGTGCCCTGAACACCTCACCAGGGAGGCATCTGTATCAGATGCCTGAGCCACCTCATCTGGCTCCTCTCAACGCGGAGGAGCAGTGGCCCTACTCCAAGCTCCTCCCGGATAGCTGAGCTTCTCACCCTCTCTCTAAGGGAGAGCCCGGCCACCCTATGGAGGAAGCTTATTGCGGCCGCTTGTACCCGCGATCTTGTTCTTTTGGTCACTACCCAAAGCTTATGACCATAGGTGAGGGTGGGAATGAAGATCGACCGGTAAACAGAGAGCTTTGCCTTCCGGCTCTGCTCCCTCTTCACCAAGACAGACCCATGCAGAATCCGCATTACTGCGGACGCTGCACTGATTCTGCTGTTGATCTTACGAGGCAGCGCCACCTGGCCTATGGAGCGGCTTTCACTGTAAACACTTATTGGCCAAACTGGAGGTTTTTATCTGCTCTCTAATCCTGATGCCAGTAAGTTTCTGCTCCAGTTTGTACCCCCAACAGAGCCATAATAAAGGTAGTGGAAAAAGCCAACAACAGAGGTGTTTACTGACGAGATTTCTTAGTATCTTTGAGAGAAACACTTTGACAGGATTCAGGGTGAAGACTTGTTTCTGAGGTGAAGATATTAGACTCTTTTTTTTCTTGGGGCTGGTTCAGGGTTATTTTTGGGCAGAAGACACACATAGCTCACACAAAGGCAACCCCAAGCACAAAATCACTATAATTTTGACAAAAACCACCCGTCAAAAATTTTAAAACACTCACATTTTCTATATTTGGTGAGTAAAAATAAAATCTCCACAGACTCTGGCAGTGAGCAGCAGAAATACTCAACACAACAGTCGACTCAGAGACACCATCATAACAAGCTTCCTGCAGCCCGTCATTGTTCTCTCACAGCTTTACTGAGGAAAGCAGCTGCTGACAAGTTTTAAGGTTAACATAATAAAAACTGTCTTTGCTGTGATACAAAAGCCACGTTTCCACCACGCAGTTCTGTGCGGTTCATCTTGGCACGGCAAGCATTGTACGGCGTTTCCACTTTTTTTGCACCCTTCCATAGGGGTGCCAGACTAAACCAATCCAATCTCAGAAGGTGGAGCTACAACAATGCAGACCATTGATTGGTTGAAAGAATCGTCAATTACCACGAACAGCAGCTGCATTTCTCCTGGCGGCACACAGACTTCTCTGAAACAAAGTCCGATTGTACTTTGTAACAAAGAGCCACATGCCACTCACAAAGAAGATTAATTGCTGAATGTCTTCCATCGTCGCTCTTTGTTTACTGTGTTGCGTTTTTCTTCTTTGATGGATCTATTAGCGGGGTACACTGTGACTGTGTTACTGATGCGGCTGTCGGCATTTGGCTTACACGCCGCCTACCACGAGAGGTCATGGTTGGCTGTGGAAACGCAAACAGGACCAAGCTTAACTGAGCCAACCTGTGCCAAACTGTACTGATTTAAACCAGACTGCTTGGTGGAAACGGGGCTTAAATGTGTTTGTTACATGATAGCTGAAAGCAGTAAGAGCTGAGCACAACACTGAACTGACCTCAGAGTCTTCAGGCTGTAGAGAGGACTCTTCTTAAAATCAGACAGAGGCTTTACTCCTGATTTCTGCAGCTTGTTTCCTCTCAGCTCCAGCTCTCTGAGATGGGAGGGGTTGAACTTCAGTGCAGAGGCCAAAGAAGCACAGCTGATCTTTGACAAACCGCAATCACTCAATCTGAATCAAAATTAAATGAAAAAGATAAGAAATCATTTCTTATTCAATCAGATGTGCTGATGTTTTTAAATGTGTAACTCAACATTACAAAGTCCTGATTAAAGATCTTTGTCCTAAATTAAATACAGAGACATTGTCTTTCTGTTCCTGATGTTCATAATGATGTCATAGAAATCTAGTATTCCCATAGATGTCTCTGTCTCCAAAGAAATCTCAGCCTTTGTGTTTGGCAGTGTGATAGTATGCCGAGTCTTGTTAGCTCAGGTTTGGGCTCACAGTAGGGCTGAGCGATTATGGTAAAAATGAGAATCCCGATTATTTGAATTGATACTGAAATCACAATTAATATACACAATTATTCATTTATTCAAAAACTTCGGTACTGATTTAAACACAACTTTAAAGAACCAGCAAGTGGCACATACAGTATTATTGATACACATAAGTCACACACACTCGCTGTGGCTGCACATGGAACACAGAAGAGCTATGAAGCACAGGAACTTGAATACATCTACACTGTGTGGCATATTAATTGTTTTTCTTCGATTATGTTGTTTTTATGATTGTCAGATGGCAAAATTGAAATCACGATTAAAATCCAATTAATTGTCCAGCCCTAGCTCACGGGCCTCTCTATGAGCAGAGGAACTTTCCTCCTGTTCATGACAACACACATTGATAACATGCTGCTGATCTGAACACTCTGAACACAAATATTGTGAGAAAGGAAACAGAATCAATAGAAAGTAGGGCTGTCATTTTAACGCGTTAATTAGATTAATTAATTACACCGCAAATTAACGCGTCATAAAAATTAACGCAGATTAATCTGGATCCCAAACCCGCGAGGTGTCAAAGATGCACTTATTTTCAAATGTCTAGCATTTACAAACCGTTTGCCCTACATGCAAAAAGTGGTGTTCTCGTCAGATTTTCAAATTTCCGACGGTCCCTGAATGTATAACATCTAGCAACATGCTTTGAACCGGGGGGAAGAGAGAGCGCTGTTAAAGGATAAGTTCGGTTTACACAGCTTTTACATTGTTTATAGAATGAAGTAGAACAAAATACTCACCAAGAAGGAGATATTTAGATCCAAAATCGTGCAGCGGACGTCCGTATGATGGGATCCATCGGGGCATAGACAGTGCCGCTCCTAAAACTGCGCAGTACTCTCTGGAGCACTGACTCCTTTCTTTGAGGGGCAAACGTAAACAAAGTCTTCGTCAGTTCAGAGGTCAGTACAGCAGCACAGCGCTGTCTGGAGTGACACAGACTGCAGCAGAGGACTAACCCGGAGCCGACCATGATGGAATATTGGTGAAATACATGAGTTTTTTGACGATTAATGCAGTTTTAAGGAGCGGCGCTGTCTATGCCCCGATGGATCCCATCATACGGACGTCCGCTGCACGATTTTGGATCTAAATATCTCCCGAAGCACTGCTTGGATCAGGAAAACCTTCTTGGTGAGTATTTTGTTCTACTTCATTCTATAAACAATGTAAAAGCTGTATAAACCGAACTTATCCTATAAGGGGACTGCCGTCCACATCTCGTTTATTCACACGTCCTTTTTGAAAATCTACAGAAAAATCAACCGTTTGCTGTAGCTCAATTCTGTAGAAAACCAGCTAATTTCACTCTCTCTCTACTGCATCAAACAAGCCCTGAATGATAAAAAAAGGTCTTGTATTTAAATCTAAAGAATTCTTTGAAAATTTCCTTCCATCTTCCTGGTGTCATGTTTCAGCTTGGGGCTGCTCTGCATCAACGAGCAACAGTTTGTGTGTTCAGAGCATGTAAAACTGAAAATACTTCACTCTTCTTGATCCAAGACTTGAATTAAGTGTTTTGTACATAGTTCCTCACAGTTTTTAGCCTTTAGCCCTGGTTCTCCTGACCTCATAGAAGTATAGAAGTTCATATTGCAGTAAAAAATTAAGTCCAGATCGAGTAAAAATGCGACAGAAGCAAAATTCGTCCTAAAAATCAAATCGGCTTATCTTAGGTGCAGGACTGTGTAGATTTTGTAAAGATAGAACCATAACACTTTTTTTCATTTGTTCCTTATGCCTCAGGGTACCTAAAAATGTGTTGTATATATTCCCACCTTATTTTTAAATGTCTTTTAATGTAATTTTAATGTCCTGGAATTCAAACTCTTTATTTTGGGACCTTGAGCAGATATGAGATTAAAATGCGATTAATTAGATTAATTAATTAAAAATCCTGTAATTCATTAGATTAATTTTTTTAATCGCCTGACAGCACTAATAGAAAGCTTAAATGAGTTCAGAGGATTTTCTCGATACAGATGGGACTATTGAAGAAAACTCTCAACATTCATTACATTGGTCTACAGACAGTGGATCTCTTTCACACTTAGAGTTACACAGCCTTCTCTGACTGCAGGCTACATTTAGAACATTAAAGATCAAAAGATGAACTCGAGAAAATCTTCAACTCAACTTCATAAATGTGAAGAATGTATGAAATAAGTGGACATCCATTGTTTATTCTATTTATCCCATATTTAACCAGATAGAAAACTCAGTGAGATTGATGAACATTTCAGAGCCATATTGAAAACAGAGAGTCAATGAACTGACCTCAGAGTCTCCAGTCTGCAGAGTGGACTCTCCAGAAAACCACACAGCAGATCCACTCCTGAATCCTGCAGCTCGTTGTCACTCAGGTCCAGCTTTCTCAGATGGGAGGGGTTGGTCTTCAGAGCTGAGGCCAGAGAAGCACAGCTCATCTCTGACAAACTGCAGTTCCCCAGTCTGAAAAATAAATGATGTAAGTTCAGAAATTATTCAGAAGAAAAATGAGTCCAAACAGCTGACGCCAACATTATTCTGTAATTCTGTTCCACCCCCTCCTTTGGACTAACTTGGGGATTAAACAGAGTTAGTAGAAATGGGTGTGAAGAGCTAGTATTTTTTGATGCTGGTAGCTCATAGGTCGGTACAGAAAGTAGTGTTATGCTCATGGACAAATGATGCTGTTATAGTTATTTTACATCAACATACTGCCGTAATGGAGGACTTTCCATATACACCAGTTGTCAGTCAAACATACCACTAGTCACTTCATAAAAGCCCACTTCGAAAGAACTGTCAAGAAGCTGGAACTGGCTTTACCCTGTTCAATTAAAAATAACTCATTTCTGCTTCAAATGAAAATGTGCAAGAGAAATATCACAGTCTATGTGTCAGCCCTGTCCATGACTGTGTCTGTGTGCAGAGGAAGCTCAGTTGAGAGAAGACTACAGTGTTTGACATGAAGTCAATATCTAAACACAAGAAGAGAATTTAACTTTTACTGCAAAGAGCTTAGGGGTTGACATCAGGGGCTCTGTCTGAATTCATATTAACAGACATGAACACAGATACTTATGAGAAAGGAAATAAAATCAATAGAAAGCCAAATTGAGTTTAGAGGATCTTCTGGATCCAGATGAGACTATGGAAAAAAACTATCAAGTCATTTGATGGATACACAAACAGTGGATTTCTTCCACATTTACTTAGAACCACATGGCCTTCTCTGACTGCAGCCTACATTTAGTACATTAAACATCAAAGATGAACTCAAGAAAATCTTCAACTCAACTTCAGAAATGTGAATGTAACCAAGCTGCTTTATTTAAGTAGCGGTCATGTAAATTTTGAGCACAAACCAGCACAAACATAAATTGGCACCTTTTTCCTAGCCTGGATTGCCTGTCTTTAGGTCCAGTTTGGCACACATTGTCACAGAACACTCTGCCCCCCGTGGACTCAGCAGTCTGAAAGGAAGCCCTTTCTTTTCAAGGTGTTCTCATCAGGCACCATGATAAAATGCTGCTCTAAGTTATGGATTCACTTCAGGAATTACATCAACAGGTTACTCTAGTAGCCTCTTAAGTTCACCAGCCTATTGCCCCCAGGTCTACAGCACCTATAAGTACACTGTCTGAACCTTCACTTCTCACCTGCCCTTTGTTCCCTCACCCGAGCCTTTTTCTGGGGATTTTGGTTCCTGCGGGGGGTTTATTTTAAATTGTCCCCTTGTGTTTGATTTACAGCCCTATGATTATCGAACAGACAAAGCTAAGATTCATTATGTGATTTATCTGTTTTTCCTGCTGAATGGGCTACTGCCCCGTGGAATAATGCTTCTCCTGTGCAACCCCAATTCACACATAGTGCGGGCGCTTCACTACACTGCACTACGCTGCACTACACTGCACGCTAAACTACATGCTACTCTAGTCTCAGAAACCACTCTAGTCAATCATTGCATTCACACAGCATGCACTGCAGTCCGCCAGCACCGTGCTCACCAACAGCTGAGCAAGGCTGTTTTGCTGTGAGCAGTGGTGTGCGGTCAGGGGAGGCAGGGGAGGCAGTGCCTCCCCTAGGCTAACAAGAAAAAGAAACATTTATTTTTTTTATAAAAATATATATTTTTTAGTTGTTCGTATAGCTACAATTTGTCATAATCGTAAAATAAAAAAGGAAATTGCTGATTTGTCAATAAGAGGGAGGCTAACAGAAGGGACGGACAGCGTTTCGCGCTGGCTTCATGCTTGTAATGTGCGTCAGAGGCAGAGACTCCAAGAGAGAGAGAGACTGTTTACTTGAAATCACAACGTTTTGCAGGTTCGCGCATGCGCACTAAGGTCTCACGCTGATTAACGTGGGCATCGATGAGGCACAGCGCTTCTCTGCCTCCGCAGGTTGAAATACCGCTCCCTCTTTGAGGTCTTGCGATAGTTTGTTAGTGCAGACGTTTAGAAATAGAAATAGAAATAGAAATAGAAAATACTTTATTTATCCCCGAGGGGAAATTCAGGAGTCACACCAGCCATCAATAAAACAAAAGTAAGCAAGTGTATTGAAAGTGCAAAAAGGTCCATAAGAAAATAGATGACAACATCCCGTCCACCACTCGTCCACCACTCTCCAGCCCAGCCAGTCTCCACCTCCACAGGGTCCAGGACTGAGCCTCCCCAGCAGTCTGTTCAGTCTTTCCCTCCTGTATCCTGGATCCTGTCTGCTCACAGCAGGCGAAGCTCCTCCAATGTGGCGCCAGCATCCGATGTCAGCTCCGTCAGCCACGTCCGTGAACAGCACGATGCCGCTGGGCTAGCACGGCTAGCTCGTCCATCCCACCAGAGATAGATCCCATGTTCCCAACAACGATGGATGGAAGAACAGGTCCACGTCGTCACCTCCCAGCTCACACCTGAGAACCAGCACATTGTCCTCACTTCCTCCTCCTCCTCAGCTCGAGGGAAATCATCAAGCCCTACACTAGTGAGCATTGACATGCTACAGGCTGCTAACAGCTAATTTCACATGTAAACAATGCAGCCATGGATACATGTAGGATCTCCAGACAAACACAGGAGAAAAGTAGTAAAAGTTGGCTGAAGCCACAAAAAGTTTGGTGTCCGTGACCAACAATGAACCATACAAAGTGATGATCCACTCCAAATACAAAGATGACGAAAAAGAGACGAAAAAAATTACAAGAAACGGACAAAGACTAGAGAGCTTCTGCAACAGGCAGCTACTTGGGCAGCGCCTAGCAACTGAAAAGATATATATATATATATATATATATATATATATATATATATATATATATATAAGACAATAGAGTATACTGGAGGTACCTGGCCTGTGTTCTTGTGTTGTTGAGATACGGGTTATTTTTGTTCATATTTTGCTCATTCTCCTTTGATGTAAATCCTGTAGAAATGCAGGTGAACGTATGTTTCGGGTTTTAATTGGCTTTTCGTCATGTTAACACCGGGACTTCAGTCTGTCTCTGAACCGTAGATGGGAAAGCTGATTAACATTTATTTACTTGGTTCGTTGCTAGTAACCGGTGTCTAGGAGTCCGGGCCAAAAGTGAGGGAAAAGACTAAAGAGGAGGAAAAAAGGTGCACCTTGTGCACAACCGCACATTTATTGAGGAAACAAAGACCAAAATAATGTACTCCTGCCCCACACACACCATGCATGCACTCAGACCGTCTCTCCCTCTGCTATGTCACATGCACACACACACACACACACACACACACACACACACACACACACACACACACACACACACACACACACACACACACACACACACACACACACACAGAGCACAGACTGTCACCGTGTTAAAGGGGCAGGGCTGGCCAGTAACAGTTTGTATTAGCAAATGTGAGCAGTGCACCATATATAACACATACATATAGAAATTTCAACTTTAGCTGGCTGCCTGCCTCCCTCATCATGGACCTCACTGCACGTTACTGGCTGTGAGTCTATTTTGGCCAGAGTGTGCTGCAGAAACGCGTTAATCTCTGTAAAGCAGAGGAAATCAGTCACAAAAACTATCAGAGTATCTCAAAGTAATTTAAAAATAAAGCTCCTTGTTCTGGCTCCCGATTGTAAAGCTAGTCCTTGTTTGTCAAAACTACGTCACTGGCACATGGCCAGAAGTCATCAGCAGGTCAGATCCAAATGAAATCCGAGGTTTTGGACAAGGAAAGTTAATCTTGGAGGTGAAGAACTTCACAATTCTAAACGACACAACATATTCTTTTTATAAGGACACCAACACAAAGGAGAAGGCTTGGACTAAAGGTGCTGAAGTTTTGGGAGGACCAGGTGAGTTATATACATAGTAATTAATTACCATGCAAGTACGTTGTCATGGGTGGGATTCCTGCTGGAACATGTGGTTCTCCTGTGGTCTTGTGATATTGGGTATCTAGCTGCTTTGGGCTCTGCCCTGCGCTGCGCTGTGTGGCGCTCCAGAGATGCATCCAGTGTGAATTGGTGCGTGCCCCCAAACCGTGGCACTAATGCTTTATGTATGAATTGGGGGTTAGCATCTTTTGATTCCTTCTCGTGTGAGCTCAGGAGAGATTTTGGTCAACCAGTTAAGTAAAGGGAGTCCCTAAGCACCTCTGAGCTCTCACCCAGGGGTATCAGTCAGTTGCCTCCTGTTCTATAGAGTTTTGGATTCTAGCCAGTGAGTGTGGGTAGGATGTCAAATGTGCTACCAGAGGTGACAAAACAATCAACCTCTGCTTTGGGAATATAAAGGACGCATATAAAGCATACAAAAAACCACCTGTTAGTACTGCAGACCATAACACTGTCCATCTAATCCCTGCCTACCGCACCAAACTGCAGAGAGAGGGAGTAGCCAAGAAGTTGGTTAAACGGTGGGATAAGGATGCAGTTGAGACACTTCAGGGCTGCTTTGAATGCACAGATTGGGATGTGCTCACTGTTGGGAGCAGCTTGGAGGAAGCCAATGACACAGTTACTCACCACATTACCTTCTGTGAGGAAATGATTGTCCCTAGAAAGACTGTAAAGGTATTTTCTAACAACAAGCCATGGATTACTAAAGCCCTGAAAAAAACTCTAAATGAAAAGAAAATAGCATTCAACTAAGGAAACAGAATTAAGTCCAAAGTAATTCAAAATAAACTGAATAAAGAAATAAAAGCGGCCAAAAGGGCATATAAGGAGAGGGTTGAGAAACTTTTTCAGGGGGGTAATGCCAGGGATGCTTGGCAAGGCGTCAAAATACTAGCTGGCCTTCCCAAAATCTCAGCATCATTAAATACAGGAACAAGGGACCCTGTTGACATGGCAGATGATCTCAATCAGTTTTATAGCAGGTTTGACCAGTCTGACTTCACACAGGAGAGGAAGGAGTTAATAGCTGAGCTCACTCCAATGACATCCACTATTGAAATCCTGGAGCTGCAACAAACAGAGGTAGCGCTCATGCTAAAAAAGATAAAAGCAAACAAAGCACCAGGACCTGACCAGATCTGTGGCAGGCTGCTGAAGTCCTGCTATAGTCGGCTGGCTGGTGTTTTCTGCCATCTTTTTAACTGTTCCCTCTCTGAACACGCAATCTCTCTGGAAATCCTCCATTATCTGTCCAGTACCCAAAAAGAGCAATCCCACCTGCAATAAAGACTTTCGACCAGTAGCACTAAAATCTCTGGTACTGAAAGGGTTTGAGAGGCTTCTTCTTTCCCAGCTCTGAGATTAAGTCAGCATACATGCTAACCCCCTTCAGTTTGCTTACAAACACCATCGAGGTGTGGATGATGCAGTATTGACACTGCTGCACGGTGCCTACACTCATCTCGAGAAGCCCAAGTCTCTCATCAGACTGCTGTTTGTGGATTTCTCAAGCGCCTTCAATACTGTGCAACCTCACCTGATGGGACATAAGTTACTAAAGCTGGACGTCAACCCACATCTGATACTCTGGACCCTCTCTTTCCTGACTGACAGACAACAGAGGGTAAGGGTTAAGGGTCACCTCAGCTCCTCCAGGACTGTTTCCACCGGAGTCCCACAAGGATCCGTCATCTCACCTGTCCATTTGGCAATATGTTCTGGTGGCGCTTTGGTAAGCTCAGAAACTGCCTCTCGGCTCGTTTGACCTGTTCCCCGACATGAACTCTGTAAAACCTGACGACTGCAGAAGCACCAACCCAGACATAACATTTATCAAATATTCTGATGACACTGTGATCATTGACACTACTAATACACCAGGACAATTACAGCATGAGATAGACATTTTCACAGAGTGATGCAGGCAGAACTCTCTTGATCTCAATCCTCTAAAACTAAGGAAATGGTTGTCAACCTATGGAAAAACCCCACCATCATCCCCTCTCTGTCAGTTAACAACCAGGTGATAGAGAGGGTCGAGTCATTCGAATACCTTAGGACAATAATTGATCAGAGACTCACCTTCCACCTAAACAATGAAACCATCTTCTTCAAATGCCAGCAGCGCCTCTTTTTCCTAAGGAAGCTTCGTAGGCTCCAGGTTCACCAGTCAGTCTTGCCAGCTTTCTATATATGCTTCATTGAATCTGTCATCACCTTCAATATATCAGCCTTGTTTGGTTCACTATCCAACATCCATCGCAGCCCACTCAACAAAATCATAACATTGAGCAGTAAAATAATTGGACTGGAGCAGGATTCACTCACCAACATTTACAACAGAAGGGTTAAACTAAAAGGTACACATATAGCCTCAGATACCACGCACACACTGCACAGTCACTACAACCTGTTGCCCTCAGGCAAGAGATACAGATCTCTGACATTCAGGACTAAGAGAGCCATGTCCAGCTTCATACCCACATCCATCCGGCTCATGAATGCCTAACCTGTCTGTATTTGCACACTGTAATTTTGCACTTTGCACTTCTGGAATAAGCTCATGAAAGCCTGTTCCATGTATGCTTGCAGGAGACTAGGGTCTATTTTTATCTACCTATTTATATACCTTCTGTATTTTAATCAACTGTTTTTTATTAGCTCTTTTTATTCACTCATTCATTCGTTTTAATTTTTTTTTTTTTTATCAGTATTTTTAGGTTGACTGTTTGAATGCATGTTGTAGTGTACACGCACTGATGCTCTGCACAAATGAAGTTCCTAATTGATAAATAAAGTTCTTTGAATTGAATTGAATTGAATTTTATAGTCTTGGTCTACCATGTGTCAACCATGTCAACATGAACAACACAAGCGTACAAGTGGCGTATTCCTGTTGTTTTCATTTCCCCACAAGGGGTCCTTCAAGACAGCGCCTCCAAAGTATCTGTCTGGACTGTCACCAGTTAAGCTCACACCAGTTAAGGAGGAGGCTGTCTCCCCCCATATTTCCCTCCCTGTTCGCCTCTGAGGCTTGGGCATTCAGTGTGAGAGGATATCGATTGCTTTCCCTGCGACTTGTGACCTCAATGACTTCATTTCAGCATTTTTTGTGCAAAAACAACATTATTGACACAGAAATTGTTGAAATTACAAATACGAATCATTAACTATGCATTCGTCTTTTTTGACAGCTTTCTTAAACCATGATCTCCCCCTCCAGACTGGGTCACATAAGCTCACACCACGCTTCATTGGTCCTTTCCTCATCCTCAAAATCTTATATCCCACCTCTGTGAAACTCAAGTTCCTGGACTCTCTCAAGATCCACCCTACCTTTCACGAGTCTGTCCTCATGCCGGCCTCTTCCAGTAACCTTAGCCCTCCGGCCATTCCCCCTCCAACCCCCCAGATCATTGATGACCACCCGGCCTTTTCTGTCTCCAAGATATTGGATGTAAGGCCCTGGGAGAGGGGATTCCAATGCTTGGTGGATTGGAAGGGCTATGGTCAGATCATGGATTTTACGTAAGTTTGTTCCGGACAATTCTTCGAGATTTTTTTTTTATGTTATTTGTATGTATGTTTATGAGATTCTTGTTTTTCTTGTGTGGAGTGTTTTCTGGTCTCCTCACAGAGTCTTTGGCGGTTCCCTCCCTGCACTGGCTCTCTCCTGCACTGTCTTCCTCCTTAACCTGCACACCTGTTGCACATCATGCTTATCAGTCGCCCGCACTTAAGCTGTAGGAGAGAGGAGACCAGTGCCAGAGTATTCCACCTTCTACTACTGGTATATCGGCTGGCTCTTCTGTAGAAAAAAGTATTTTCAAGTTACTAGTCAAGTTAAATCTTTGTCTAACTGCTGCTGTCTTCTCCTTGTTCCTCAAGTGCCTCCTCAAGCCTCCTGCAACACCACCCAAACTCTGCCACTCTGCTACACTCACTCCCTGGACTCTCACATGCCCCCATGTGCCTTACTTCTGGATCCCCTACACTAAAGATTGTGGACTTCTTCCCCATTACCTCACTTGATCAATAAATAACTTAAACTGCTTCCTCTGCCTCCGCCTGCTTTTGGGTGCAGTTTAACACACAAAGTCACACAAGATGATGAAACAAAGAGTCAGGGAGTGAGAAAGACTTTGTGAACAGCAAAGCAGATCCTGCACTCAATCCAGATGATGAACAGGATGATAGCAGTGTGATGAGCAAACTGAAAACAGCAGTGGAGAGAAAATAACACAGAGGTAATGAAAACTCCTTCAGTATTATACTGAGATTGACTTGAAAAACATGAACATGTCCTTTAAGACAGCTTCACATTAATAACAACCGGCATCTACTTCAATAAAGACAAAGAAACTTGTCAGCTTCATCAGTGGCTCCGTCTGTACAAACTCATTTTGTGAAACTGATTTAAGAGTCATCATCACAGAGTTTACAAAATGCTGAACATGTCAGGAGGAATTGTGGAAAAATATGAAACAAAGACATGTTGAGGAACAGTGGAGGCAGAAAATCCAATGACTCCATGAGTTTCTCTGAAACTGATAAGAGGCTTTGCCTATGTGAGTTCTTCGCGCCAAGTGGATGTTTTTTTTTTCATTTCATCTACTCTGAGGGATTGAACTCGATGTGAGTCTGAGGCAGCTTAAAAACCTGCTCAGTCCAGCTCTTTATCCCTCCACTTTCCCCTAAGGCAGGTACACACTACAGGATAATCAGGCATATTTTTGTCCCGATCTCCCCCATATGATCAAAGTCAGCAAAGGCCTGATTGTGTGATGACATCATGTGTCATCCAGTCAGATCCGCTCTGAAGGCCTCGGATTCAGAGATCGTAGATAATGAACATGTTTAATATTTGCAACTATACATCCTGTAGAGTGTGGGGCCCTCCAAGAGGAGCTGAAGAGGCACAGTATTTATAGTCACGTGTACCGGAGCAAAGTCAATCAAGACAATAGCTGACTTAGCCGACTGACCGAAGAGGAAGTAAGAAATCTATCTGTAATACTCAAAACGACTTTACTCACCTACAACTCGCATCATCACTCATACAGCCCATATCCCCACCGTCTCCACAACTTTTCCCATGCGCCCTTTTCTTTTGTGTGTTTTTTTGAAATTCTAGAGTCCCAAAACAAACATCTTTGCTTTTTCCTGTACTTCCGTCACGTTTTACTATGCAAGGTTTTGGATTTTGAGCGTGAAGAACTCAACCGTGGCCACCACCTTATCGTGGTGGAGGGGTTTGAGTGCCTCAATGATCCTAGGAAATATGTTGTTGAGGGCAACCACTCAAGGTAGGGTCTCCCAAGGCAAACTGGTCCTAGGTGAGAGGCCAGACAAAGAGCAGTCAAAGACCCATAATGATTCAGTTCACCCTGGCTGGAGGATCACTGGCGCCTCACCCTGGAGCAAGGCCTGGGGTTGGGGCCTGCAGGCGAGTGCCTGGTGGCCGGCCTTTGCCCATGGGGCCCGGTCAAGGCCAAGCATTAATGGGTGACATGGATCCATCCTCCTGTAGACCCTCCTACAGGAGAAGCCATAGAGGTCCGGTGCGATGTGGATCAGGCATGGCGGCCTGATCCCCGGTTACAGAAACTGGCTTTTGGGATATGGAATGTCACCTCTCTGGTGGTGAAGGAACCTGAGCTGGTGCAGGAGGTAAAGAGAAACTGGCTAGATATAGTCAAGCTCACCTTAATGCACAGCTTGGGCTCTGGAACCAACCTTCTCTCGAGGGGTTGGACTCTCTTCTTTGCTGGTGTTGCTCCTGGCGAGAAGCAGAAAGCAGATGTGGGCTTACTTATAGCTCCCCAGCCCTCTGCCGGCGTGTTGCAGTTTTCCCGGTGGACGAAAGGGTTGCTTCTCTGCGCCTTGGGGTTGGAGAACGGGTCTTGAGTGTTGTTTGTGCTTATGCACCAAACAGCAGCTCAGGTACCCACCCTTTTTTGAGTCCCAGGGACGGGCACTGGAAAACATCCCAACTGGAGACTCCATTGTCCTACTGAGGGACTACAACACTCACATGGGTAATGACAGCGTGACTTGGAGGGGCGTGATTGGGAGGAACGGCTGATCTGAACCAGAGCAGTGTTCAGGTTTTTTTTGTTTGTTTGTTTGTTTCTTTTTTCCCTTGTCTGCATTATCTTTTCTGCTGACCACTGTGTCATATGACAGCGTTGAAAAGACCAATGCATTTTTTTTTCTAGCAGTTAGAGAGATGTGAATATGATTAACTGCTATAGTGACCATCACCAGCCCCCCCTGTAGGCTACTCCATCATTCTAAACTTTATTTAACCCCTGATGTGAGCTGAAGAGGAGGGCCGTGCCACACCACAGTGTGAAAGAAGGGGAAATGACAGGCAGGACGAGACAAGACAAACAGAAGAAAGGACAAACGTCTACTATTGTTGATTTAAGATGGCAGTTCAAGTGCTGGGGTAATTCAATACAGGAAGTAAAGGCTGTACGAAACCAGGGACACCAGAAATGTGGGGTCATGATAGTGTGGGGAGTGTGGGCCTACGTGGATAGGAGATGAAGTGGCATACATCACAGGATGTGAGAAGATGTGTAATAGTACCTAACTCAGCATGCTCTGACGGGATCTATCATATCTCTTAGTTAGTCCCGACAGAAGCTTGAGTATCTGCATGCGTGTGAGGTGGTCACCGAATATCCAAGTGAGTAAAACACAGCGACGGTTGCCCCAGGGCCACCAGGGCACCCGGGCCCCCCCACACAGTCCCCAAACCGCCAGGCCCAGGGACAACCCCAGGACTCAAGGGGGCACAGACCTGCCTCCCCGCCGATACCAAAGACAGCACCCAGGGCCCAAAGCAGCGGCCCCCCCAGCAGATAGCACCCGCCCTCCCTGACCACCCGTCCGCCCTCCCTGACCACCCGTCCGCCCGGCCCCAAGCCACCCCCACCCCCAGCACCCAGCCACCCCCACCCCCAGCACCCAGCCACCCCCACGCTCCCCGCAGCAGGCCGTAGCCCCCAAGCCACCCAAGAGCCAGCCCCCCCAGGACCAGACCCCTCCCCAGAGGGGAGGCCACGAACCACAGCCAGGCCAGGTGGGGCAAAATGTGGGCATGTAGCGGTGGGATGGAGGTCATGGCCCATCCCCAGAAAATCTGAGGCCATGAGAGGCCTTGGAGACCACTGCCTGAGCAACAGGTTAACCCCCCCCCCGGCAACCTGCACAGGACAGCACCCCACAGGGAGCCCGCCATGCCAAGGCCCCCAGCGAGTAACAGACCGTAAGATCACGCACTGCAGCCCACCAAGGGGTACGGGAGCCAGCCGGGCCTACCTGCCCCCCATGGCCCGCGCCAGACCCCCACCCACAGCTCCCGGAGCCCAGCCGCACCACGGAAGCCGCTGGCTCCACAGCCGCACCAAGCCTATGCCCGTGACAAACCCTATACCACCAACCCCCCCCCACCCACCCACTATTCTGTAACCTGGTCCCAACCAGGCTACATTATCGCTACACCGTGAATAGTGCAGCTAAGTGTAATGTGGTGCATTAAAACTGGGGAAGAACAGGTCGAGTGGGGGTCCACCAACCCCCCCTCTCCCTGCCTGGCCCAAAAAAGTGGATGTTGTGTTGCATTAAAAACAAAGGATCGGTCACACACTTAGGACCTTGAGGTGCACGTTCGTCAGGTGCGGTGGTAGAGGTCCTTAGGGACCACTTCTGCTACACCCTGATAAGACTTGCGCCTCAGTTTTACTTACACTTAGACATCCCTACATGATGCCAACTACTCTACACAACACACACAGAGACCCTTGGGGTGGGCCAAGTGGTATATGGTAGGCAGGGCACTTTGAGCTAACCACCTGAAGGGCACTGCCCCATGAGCTACGCGGCCGTCCACTCCCCAATTTTAACTTTTCTTTTTAACTGCATTAGGATCACAAACATCCACACACTACAGAGCGGGGGAGGTAGGGCAGGGGGCTCTTCTCACACCCCTGTTTCTACCATGCCCCCTGGGGCATGGGGTAAAAGGGGATCCGCTGCCTTGGGTTCTGGGCGAGTGGCACAGCAGGGGTCCCGCAGCGCCCCGGAGGATGCCCATGACTTTATATCTACTTATTTACTTATTTATTTATTTATTTAATCCTCTTTTTAAAATTATTTATATATGTATGAATATATAT
Organism: Halichoeres trimaculatus; assembly: GCF_033239565.1. Lineage (NCBI taxonomy): Eukaryota > Metazoa > Chordata > Actinopteri > Labriformes > Labridae > Halichoeres > Halichoeres trimaculatus. The sequence goes on from NW_027437186.1 coordinate 4,598,362, forward strand.
ATGTATGTGTATGTATATGTATGTGTGTGTGTATATGTATATATGTATATATATATATATATATATATATATATATATATATATATATATATATGTGTATATGTGTGTATGTGTATATATATATGTATGTATATGTATGTGTATATATATATATATATATATATATATATATATTTTTTTTTTTTTTTTTTTTTGGTGAGTGAGGAGGAAAAGGAGGGGTATTTCCCACCTGAGTGGCTGGAGGTTCTGAGTGCGTAATGATATGGTGCTGCCGTGTTGTGATATTGTTGTGTGGTCGTCTTGTGGTGCTGTGGTGTTGTTGTGCTGTTGTGTGAACGTATGGGTATGGATGGACAGAATGTTTATGTGCGGGTGTCAGGGTCCACGGTGGAGGGCTGGTGAGCTGTGATAAAGATGAGAGGGGGATAGGGGTGGGTTGGGACAGGAGGCTGTGTACGGGGGATACTGGGTTTCTGGGGAGAGGACTTCTGTGGTCTCTGGTGTCTGGCCGGGTGCGCTGGGGGCCGGCACCGACTCGTGATAGGTGGTGGCCTGGGCTGGGTCCGTCCTCCCGGGTGCCTGGCCGAACCCCCCCTCCTCGGGGGTGAGTGGCCCTTGGGCACAGGTGACCCCTGGTCTTACCCCCTGCACTCGATCGGGGGCCCTGCGTCCAGCGGGGCCTGCAGACCTCAGTCCCTGGCCCCTGGGGTCCTCCCTCCGCAGTGTCGGGGGCCTGCCTCTAGCCTTCCCGGGACGCTCCCCCCTTGCCTCCTCCTGGATTGGCGTGCTGCTGTCTCCATGGTGGTCTGTCTGGGCCCTGTGCTCTGTTGTGGCTGCGGGACGCCCGGGGATGAGGGCTATCTCAGTGCATGTCTGGCCTCTGGGAGCAGCAGGGCCACATCTGCATGATCACTCCTTGGCATGATCACCTGACCCAAATCAAACCCAATTTTCTATACTGCCACCTGTAGCCCTATATGTGTAGGTGAGTATATGCGTCTGTGTATAGATCTATATACGTATATGTACCTCTTTGCAATTGTCATTGTTGTGCTCACTGCTACTCATGATTTCTCCAGTTCATCTCTCCAGGTTCTTCTTGTGATTATGACGTCAAAGACCGCAGGATACTGTCTCCTTTCAGGCTCAGTAGCTGGTTATTTGTTTCTCCTGCCTGTAGTCATCTGTTCAGTTGTTGTGGTTGTTCTCTACTGTTGTTTTGTTGTCTCTCTCTCCCCCCCTGTCTAGTCTCTTCTCTACAATCTTTTCCTTTTTCACTGTTTCTTTCCTGATATCACCTTGTTCTGGTTAAGCAGTAATCTTCAAACTTGGCAATATACGGGAGGGAAACTGTATGGATACATGTATGCGTATGCGTATATATATGTGCATACATACGTATGTGTGTGTGTATGTATATATATGTATGTGTATTTAAGTATAAAATATATATATATATAATTAAAAAAAAAAAAAAACACTAATAAAGAGTACCATTTTAACACTCAAGGGCAGCTCTATAGATTAACGGCTCCCTTTGGAAAAGCAAATGTGTTCTGCACAATACGGCAGCCAGACCATAATTCTGTTGTCGTGACGCTGAACAGGACAAGGGAAAAAAAAAAAAAAAAAAAAGGATCGGTGAGGCAGGCGGGAGGGGATCAGAAAGTGGCCACAGCCTAAAACAGATTGCGCCCACCCTCCAGTCCCCCCAACTACCCCCTTCCCTACTCCAAGTAATGTATGTAGTGCAGTTAAAACAGGAGGACGGGAGAGACAGAGGGGTCGAGCTGGTCGCTCCCTCTGTTACCCCCAACCCCCAGAACCCTACGTGTTATGAAAGTGAAAATATAAACAAAAGTGCAATGTGTGAGTGGTGAAGTGCAATTAAGAGGTAGGGCTAGTTAGGGCCAGGCCAAACCACCCACAACAGCGCAAGGGCGCGGGAGTAGCACAGAATGGCTCCCTGAACAGAAGGACCCAGGACCCACAAGCGACAATCCAGACAAGCCCCAGTCGCGCTCAGCACGAACACCCCCCCCCCCAGTAGACTGCAGCACCAGAACCACCGGCCCAGTGCCCACCAGGGACCTCACTCAGGCGGGCCATCCCAAGGGCACTGCCCCCCAGGGGAAGACCCCAGGGCACCCAAACATCGAGTCCCCGGTGCCCACCCCTTGCCTGAGCCACCAGGGGAGGTAGGACCAGCAACAGGGGACACCCACCGCCATTATCTCCTGCTTCATGGCAGGATCTGGAGTTGCCCCACCCAGACCCAGTGGTACATTCCAGATGATGCAGCCCCCCCTGGAGGTATGCCAGGCCCCAGCGGCTGACCTCCAGGCGGCCAGGGGCCCCCAACCCCCCGCGAAGGGAGAGGGGGGAGCAGGTGAGGGGGAAGGAGGAGGGGAGGGGCCGCAGGGCGGACAGCAGGAAGGAAAAGACACGGGTGCTGCGCAGAGGAGCCCACCACTCCCAAGCCCCAGGGCCAGCCAAGGCACCACCGCAAGAGGAGGCCAGCGCCATCCCCACACCCCGCTGACTGAACACGGACCCAGCAGCCACAGGGAACAGGAGGGAAGGCACCGAGCACCGCAGCACCCCAAAGGGGGCCGCTAGGCCAGTTAGCCCCACAAGGTAGTGGGTCAACCTGGGTTCGACCACCATCACCAGAGTATATTTACCTCCTTGGGACCCACGAAGCTGTGCTATTTCCTCTCCTTTAGTTCCCAGGAATCCCTGCTATATAAAACCAGTAGAGGAGAGGGAAAAGAAAAAAAACAACCAGAAGAAAAAAAGAAAAAAAAAACGAGAGAACAGAGCACGAGGGGGCAGTACTTGCTTACATGAGAGGAATCTTTGGTTAGGAGTATAGATATGCTAGAAAAGGTTGCCAGATTGAGTTCTGGTCTTCGGTCCTTTGCCTGTTTGATTTAGTTAGATTTTCCATTTGTATGTGGTTGGCAAGGAGGTTTTTCCAGAATGTAATATTTATTGCTTGTTTTGATTTCCAGCTCATGAGAATAGTTTTCTTAGCAATGGTTAGAGCTATGAAAAGAGGTCTATTTATTTTCATTTTATGGTTTAATGATGATAAATCCCCTAGCAGGCACAGTGAGGGGGACAGAGAGATGGGGCAACCCAAAATATTTGAGAGAGATGTGATAAAATCAACCAAAAATTGTTGGACAGGTGTGCAGTTCCAGGTGGCATGAAGGTAAGTGTCTGGAGTGTGTTGGGAGCAGTGGGTGCAAGTGTCAGATTGTGCTAAACCCATTTTAAACATCCAGTGCCCTGTAAAGTGAACCCTGTGGATGATTTTGTACTGGATTAGTTGGATATTACTGTTGGTGCTCATAGAGAAGGTGTTTTCACAGATTTGGTTCCAGAAGTCAGCATTGGGGGTGAGGGCCAGGTCTTGTTCCCACTTTATTGATGGTAGTGATATTGATTTGTCTAAGTTAGCAATTATCTCATATATTTTGGACAATGATTTTTTCTTTATGGGGTTGATTTTAATTAGGTCCAAAGTTGAGGCGGGTAGGTTTAAGTTTGTAGGAGTGATATCGAATTTAGAGGTAATGGCAGATTTAAGTTGTAGGTATTCAAGAAAATGGTTTCCCCCAATGCCGAATTCCTGGACCAGATCAGAGAATGGCAGCATAGTGTTATTTGTGAAAATGTGTCTAAAATGAGTGATTCCCTTCCTGGTACATGTATGGACGTTAATTGATTTTTTGTTGATTTTGATGTCCGGATTGTTCCAAATTGGTGTGTAGTCTGACAGAGCGAAAGAGGTGTTTGTGATTTTGTGGAATTTCCACCAAGCTTTCAGAGCTGTTGAAATGGTTAGACTTTTAAAACATGGGTGAAGTTTAACTGATTGATTTAAGAACGGTAGGTCTGAAATTTTTATTTCTTTACAAAATGTATTTTCATTGTCTAACCAAGTGTCGCATTGTTGACTATTGTGGATCCACTTTGTGATATACTGCAGTTGGTTTGCTAAGAAGTAGTGAAAGAATTGTGGGGCTTTTAAGCCTCCGAGATGTTTGGGTGTCTGTAGTGTGGATAATTTAATCCTTGCTGGTTTATTTTTCCAGTAATATTTTGAAGTGATGGAATCTAGAGATTTAAACCAAGTGCGTGTAGGTTGAATTGGAGTCATTGAGAATAAGTAATTTATTTTTGGTAATATTGACATTTTAACAGTAGCTATTCTGCCTGTGAGAGATATTGGTAGGTTCATCCATCGTTCAAGGTCATCCCTAAGTTTTTTCAACAGTGGTGTAAAATTTAGATTAAACAGCTCTGACAACCTGGAGGAGATGTGAATACTCAAATATGACAGGTGACTGGTGCATATCGGGATAGGTGATGTATAGGTTGCCACATCCCAACCGCTGTCTTTAATGGGAAGAATACTTGATTTAGACCAGTTTATTGAATAATCTGATAGATGGGAGAATGATCGGATTAAATTAATTGTTTCTTTTAATGATCTAGATTGGGATTTCTGATATAACAATATGTCATCTGCATATAAACTGATTTTGTGATGAGATGTTGAAGTCTCATTACCTATAATGTTACTATTCTGGCGAATGGCTGCTGCTAGGGGTTCAATAAAGATAGTAAATAAAGAGGGGGAGAGGGGGCACCCTTGCCTAGTTCCCCTGTGCAATGGAGAGTTTTGTGAAGTTTGCCCATTAGTGATGACTGTGGCTGAGGGTGAAGTGTAGAGAGTCCTAATCCAGTGAATAAATAATGGTCCGAAACCAAACCTCTCCAGTGCAGAAAACAGGAAGTCCCAGCTTACCCTGTCAAAGGCTTTCTCTGCGTCTAATGAGACTATGTATCTATCTGTTGACTGTGATACTGAGTACTGCATTAAATTAAATAACCTGCGTGTATTATTAGAAGAATGCCTTCATTTTATGAAACCAGTTTGATCTGGGTGAATAATAAATGGAATTACCTTTTCTAATCTGTGGGCTAGGGCTTTGCTGATAATTTTCATGTCTGTATTGATTAGTGAGAATGGACGGTAACTGGATGGAAGAGTTGGATCTTTATTAGGTTTTAACAGGAGGGAAATTGTGGCTGTGTTCATGTTGGAGGGGAATTTTGACTTTCTTTTGTCTTCAACAATGACTTTGATGAATATCGGTGACAGGATTGACCAGAAATGTTTGTAAAACTCTGCAGGGAAGCCGTCAGGTCCAGGTGACTTATTGTTTGGCATGAGTATGAGAGCTGCAAATAATTCTTCTGTTGTTAATGGTAATTCAAGTGATTCTTGTTGTTCCCAGGTGAGATTCGGTAAGTTAATGCTGGATAAAAAAGAATAAATGTTAATGTCTCCTGGGTTTTTGTCATTGTCTGGAGAGTATAGATTTGCATAGAACTGTCGAAACACTTCATTTATTTCAGCTGGAGATTGTGTAAGCTTCCCTGCTGAGTTTTTGATGACAGAGATTGTTGTTTTTTCTTGGTTTTGTTTAATTTGATTTGCAAGATATTTGCCGGATTTGTTCGAATGTTCAAACTTCTCATATCTCAGTCTTTGTAGTAAAAATTTGTTTTTTTTATTCATCATTTTGTTCAATTGAGATTTCTGTTTTCTGAGTTCATTATATACTTCTTCAGATAGGTTGGTAATGTTTTCTAGTTCTTGAATTTTCTTTTCTAGCTTAATTTCCTGTTTTTTTTCTTTCTTTTTTTTATTCACTGAGAAGGAGATGATGTGTCCACTTAAAACTGCCTTTCCTGTTTCCCATAAGAGAGAGGGTGATATTTCTGGAGTGTTGTTAATGTCTAGGAAGGATGCCCACTCCCTTTTTATATAACTGTCAAATTCTGGGTCCTGTAACAGAGAAGTGTTAAGTCGCCATCTTGTACTGCGTTTGTGGGGGTGGTCTGGTCTCCAAAGTATTGATACAGGTGCATGATCGAGAATGAGGATGGGGTCTACATGTGATTCTAATATATTCTTGATTATTGAAGTTCTGACTAGGAAAAAGTCAATTCTTGAATATGATTTGTGGACTGGAGAATAAAAAGAATATTGTTTTTTAAGGGAATGTAGCAGTCACCAACCATCGCAAAGACCAAAATCACCCATGAACTGATTACTTACTGCTGTGGACTGCCAGGGACGTTTATTAGAGGGATTATATGTTTTGTCAATAGATGGATCAATTGTGGTGTTGAAGTCACCTCCAGTTATTACGGGACAGTGAGACAATGAGGAAAGTGAGGAGAAGAAGTTATGGAAAAAAGCAGGGTTATCTTTGTTTGGTCCATAAATGCTTGCAATAGTTACCAGATTATTGATAACTGATATGTTTATAATGATAAATCTACCTTCTGGGTCCGAAATTGTAGGGTTATGGGTAAATTTGATTTTTTTGTGTAGCAAAATGGCAACCCCTCTTTGTTTTGAGTTATAATGGGCTGAGAATATTTGGGTATATTGTTGAGATTTTAAAGTATTGTAAGTAAGTGGGGTTAGGTCAGTTTCCTGTTACAGGCATATGTCTGCATTTAGATGAGCCAAGTGGTTTAATATTCTAGTCCTTTTTGTTTGAGAACCGACCCCTCGTACATTCCAAGTTATTATATTGACTGATGTCATACAGCAAAAATTACAGTTTCAGTCATTATGGAGACCTGCATGTTAAATATTTTAGTTAAATCCTCCCTTTTACATATAAAGTCATAAACAAACATAAGAAAACAAACAAACAAAACAAACAGGACAACCAGAACCAGAGCAGTGTTCAGTTGTTGGACTTCTGTGCTAGTCACAGTTTGTCGATAACTGACTCCATTTTCAAACATAGGGGTGTCCATAAGTGCACCTGGCACCAGGACACCCCAGGTTGCAGATCAATGATCGACTTTGTGGTCGTATCAGCTGATCTATGGCCGTATGTTCTGGACACTTGGGTGAGGAGAGGAGCAGAGCTGTCAAGTGATCACCACCTAGTAGTGAGTTGGATCAGATGGGGGGGGGGGGGGTGTCGGACAGGCAGACTTAAACAAACAGTGAGGGTTTGCTGGGGATGCCTGGCTGAGGACCCTGTCAGGATGGTCTTCAATTCACACCTCCTGCAGAGCTTCAACTGTGACCCGGGGGTGGCCGGGGACATTGAATCCAAATGGACCATATTCAGTGGTGCCATTGCTGAGGAGGCTTTCCTGAGTTGCGGGCGCAAGGTAGCTGGTGCTTGTTGGGGCAGTAATCCCTGAACCTGTTTGTGGACACCAAAGGTGAAGGGTGCCGTCAAGCTGGAGAAGGAGTCTTACAGGGCATGGTTGGCTTGTGGGACTCTGGAAGCAGCTGGCAGGTACAGGCAGGCTAAGCATTGCACGGCTCTTGCGGTTAATGAGGCAAAAACTCTGGTGTTCGGTGAACACAGTTTGGTGAGGCCATGGAAAAAGATTTTCAGTTGGCTCTGAAGAAATTCTGGCAAACTGTCCGGCAACTAAGGAGGGAAGAGCGGCTCTCTGTCCACACTATTTACAGTGGGGATGGGGAGCTGCTGACCTCAACTGAGAGTATAGTCGGATGGTGGAAAGAATACTTCGAGGATCTCCTCAATTCCACCAACGTGCGTTTCATTGAGGAAGCAGAGCCAGAGGACTTGGGGTTGGGCCCATCCATCACTGTGGCTAAAGTCTCTGAGGCAGTTAAACAATTCTGCAGCAGCCAAGCCCTGGGGTCAGACGAGATCCGTCCTGAGTTCCTCAAGGCTCTGGATGTTGTAGGATTTTCTTGGCTGACATGCCTCTGCAACATTGCATGGACATACGGGACAGTGCCTCTGGATTGGCAAATTGGGGTGGTGGTTCCCCTTTTTTAGAAGGAGGACCAGACGGTGTCTTCCAACTACAGGGGGATCACACTCCTCAGCCTTCCTGGTAAGGTCTATTCTAGGGTGCTGGAGAAGAGAGTCTGATGGTTGGTCGAACCTTGGATCCAAGAGGTACAATGTGGTTTTCGTCCTGGCCGTGGAACACTGGACCAGCTCTATACCCTTGCAAGAGTGCTAGAGGAGGCATGGGAGTTCGCCCAACCAGTCCACATGTGCTTTGTGGATTTGGAAGGTATCTTGTGGGGTGTGCTTCGTGAATATGGAGTCGATGGCTCGTTCCCAGTCAGGGTTGGACTACGCCAGGGCTGCCCTTTGTCATGATCCTGTTCATTACTTTTATGGACAGGATTTCTAGGCGCAGTCAAGTGGCAGAGGGAGTCAGGTTTGAGGGTCTCAGGATCCCATCTCTGATGTGGTCCTGTTGGCGGTTTGCAGCCAAGTGTGAAGCAGCCAAGATGAAGATCAGCACCTTTAAGTCTGAGGCCATGGATCTCCGTTGGAAAAGGGTGGACTGCCCACTCCAGGTCGGGAGAGAGTCTTTGCCCCAAAAGGAGGAGTACAAGTATCTCAGGGTCTTGTTCAGGAGTGTAGCGTGGAGCGAAAGTATAACTTTCAAAAGACATTTAAACTTACAATATGTGAGTTTAAATTTAAGTCGGGGCACCACCCAGTTTAGAGAAAACAGGGAAACTTTAGAAAGGTTTACTGTAAGAATTTGTGAGTTAATAATTCATAGAATTATCAATTATCATGTCTCAATATCAAAAGGCCGCTACATCAAACGTGAATTCTTTTGAACGGTGTACAGAGGCTGTTAATTTCAACCACACAAAGACAAAGCAATTTCTTTATATATGAAACGTTTATTTACTAACTAAAAAGAGGAAAATGTGCATGAATAAATGGACAGGTGAAAGATATAAAAGGATAAATGCATTGATGAATGGAAAGTGAAACTGATCATAAAAAAAACGGAATAAATGGAATAAAAGGACATAAACCAACCCACATAAATCTAACTAACCCACCCAAGATCTCTGGGGCATTGACCACGATATACCAATAAATGCAAGATTGTCTTACACAAGTCCTGATGCCGATGGTGAGAGTGGAGGGGGCGACAGAGGTGGCTGGGTCCCGCTGCAGATGTCTGCGGATGTCCGTTGAGGGATGATGGAGAGGCTTGAGGCCTGCTGCAGGTCATCTGAGCGTCACGGAGGTGATGTCCGATGAGTTGAGTCAGTAGAGTGGATTCTAACAGCGGCAATAGCAACTGAAACAGCGGCGATGATGCCGGGCGTCGGGTTGAAACTTTGGCAGAGTTCCAAAGTTGAATCACCGCAGGGAAAGCAGTGAGCAGCAGTGAGCAGCACTCGTCTCCTGACGTCAGCGCATTAGGGGGAATCCCCATCGATCAGCTGGGTGTCTCAGGGAGAGACCCAGGCACCGATAGATGACTGGATGCAGTCGGGCTGAGGTGACTTGCGTCTCAGCCTGTAGAGTCTGGAGCCGGTGATGAGCTTGGAGTTGGCATGTGCGTTGCCAGTTGAGGAGCAGAAGGAGAAGAGCCTTCTGAAAGAAGTAAGAGGAAAGAGCCCTCTGGATGAGGGATGAAACGAGAGAGCCTTCTTGATGAAGGGTTGAAGGAAGAGCCTTGATGAGGGGTGGAGGAAAGAGCAAGAGCCAATGTTCTTGTCCTGGAGTGGAGTTTTACTCAGCTTTTCCCGCCGAGTCAGTGAGGTCACTTTAGGCTGACGCCCCTCCACGTCTCATCTTTCTGCACGTGGATCAGATTGTCCCAGAGATCACTAACTAACTAGAACTTTAAACTGTAAAGAGATTCCTACATGTAATAGTCAAAATCACATTTCTTATGATTTAAGCTACACATCAAGACTAAACATGATAGGTTTTCCTCTTTAAGAACCCAATAAAATAAAAATCCAGATGTTACAATGGGAAGACAGCAGTTTTCACACACACATTATCAATGATTCTCATTACATAGTACATGTTTGCAAAGGTGAAGATGTACATGTAAGTCTTAGTGTAAAAACATCATTTTTGTGCTGTTCTCAACTGTGTGAATTAAAGAGTCTTTGTCTTTTAGGAGAAGGAGGGTAGCAGATCTTCTCCTGGCATTCCTTCTCTCCTGTTCCCAGAGAGAAAGGTGGAGGGTCACAAGGTACTAGGTGGAGGCTGAGAGGTCTCTCCAGCCTCTCTCTGAGAGAAGGATGTCTGTACAGTTTCACATGTCCGCCAGGTGTCAACGAAAAGTCTTCGAATTTACAGTGATGTCTTAATGTTTTATAGTCTTGCAAACATCAGACGAAGGGATGAGGCAGACTTGGGGAGAAAAACACTTTGGCGCAGAGGTCTGTTTTTTCCAAACTTGCTTTATTACCTCTCCTTCCTTAGGGGGGTTAAAGTTGGAGACTAGGTCAGAGCTGCGAAACCAGGTCCCAGCCTGACTTACGTTACAGGAGTGAGGGGAAAATGGAGCGAGAGATTGACAGCCGTATTGGGCGGCATTGGCATGCGGACGCTATACCGATCTGTTGTAGTGAAATGAGAGCTGAGCCAGAAGGCAAGGCTCTCAATTTACTGGTCAATGTACGTTCCATCCTTCATCTATGGCCACAAGCTGTGGGTGGTGACCGAAAGAACAAGATCACAAGATAAGGTGGTTCGGGTATCTGGTGAGTATGCCTCCTGGACACCCCCCTGGGGAGGTGTTCCGTGCATGTCCAACTGGGAGGAGACCCCGGGGTAGACCCAGGACACGGTGGAGAGATTACATCTCTCAACTGGCCTGGGAGCACCTTGGTATCCCCCCAGAGGAGCTGGCGGAGGTGGCCTGGGACAGAAGCCATTGGTCTTCGCTGATGGCACTGCTGCCCCGACCTGGACCAGGACAAGCGGTGAAAAATGGATTGATAAATGGATGAAGCATGAAGAAGCTGAAGCTCTGCTGAAGAATCTGTTAGTGTGTGGTTTCCTCAGAGTGCAGACTACACACTGTGAGCTCAGGAGAGAGAAATCTTGTGTGATCTGTCCTTTGATATCACCAAGTGTGTGGTCTCCAAATGTGTGAAGTTTTGGAGAATCCTGTACTGTGCACCAGCCAGTGGCGTTGTTAGGCCTAATTTGAGGGGCTGTAGCCCCCCCCAAATATCATCAAGCCCCCAGTGATTTCAACATACTACTCACACCCGCTGTGGTCTTGGCGAGAGATGTGAAATCGCGAATGAGTCAAGTCTTTTGTATAGCTTTTTCAAATGAATGGTGAGAACTGATTCACAGTCGTGAGTGAGCTGTTCGTTCTGAAACGTGCCGGCAATTTGTATTCAGTAATGGCCTGCAAACAAAGGGCTGACACAGAGCATCGAATGTGTTCTTTTTGTTCACTGAAAAGCGCTATTCAAAAGCGTTGACTCATTCCAGAACGTCCCATCTCCCGCAAAAACCATCCCGGTACTAGGACAACTAAAGTTACGAAACAAAGCCTCTTTTTAGTAGTGGAAGGAGATAACACTTTGATAGTTGAAGCTAGCTTAACTAATGAGGTAAAAACGACTGACAAAGGGCACTGAAGACCGTTTGGAGGGCTGAAGAGTTTATCTGATGAGGCAGAAACAGGCTAAACTTTCACATTGACTCCCAGAGTTTGAGCTAAGCTAGGAGCGGTGGGCGGGCTTTGTCCGTCTCTTCTTCCTTGTTACTGGACGGACAGTCAAAAGGATGGAGTCTATCTTCTTGTCATGGACTCAGGAGTAAAGCAAGACACAAGAAGTATTTATTTAAGCCATCAATAAAGTAGGATATCAGGAAGTTTTTCCAAAAAAGTAAGTATTTATCACTGATGGTACTTAACAATTAACTCCACCCCTCACCCCCACACCCACACCCAAACCCCTCCGCTCACAGTAGTTAATGATTATTATTAATATCATATCATTGTGATGAATATAACACTAACAATACATTAACAATAATCACTCCGCCATACCTATTGATCTGTAGGAGTCAGGGCAGAGGAGCACAGGGAATGAGAGGGGAGAGACCTCCACTGGAAAGGTGAGTCTAAAGATAGAGTAATTTGTCTGTAGGACACTGAAAATAAATAAAATAAAATTTGAATAAGTAATATGGTAAAAATGAGGTAGCCTAACTCGATGGGTAATAAAAACAGCTAAAGCAGAGCAGGTCATAAAATTAGAAGTGATAGATCTGGTCTAAAAAGGAGAAATAAAACAGGTTAAGACGATTTAAATAAATAAAATGATATGATAAATTATACTAAATACAATCAGCTAAAAGCCAGACTAAAAAGGTAGTTCTTGAGTTTACTTTTAAATATATGAACAGTAGGAGCTACACTCAGGTCTTGAGGTAGGCTGTTCCACAGATGGGGGCCGTAATAATAAAAAGAGGCTTCCCCCAAACGTTTTAGTTCTAACTTTAGGTACCATTGAAGACGACTACCTGAAGACCTGAGAGCCCTACTTGGCTCAAATGATAAAAGCAAATCTGATAAATATCAAGGAGCAAGACCATTAAGAGATTTTTAGACTAAAAAAACAACCTTAATTTTTATTCTAAATCTTTTCCAGTTACTTATGTGCCAAAATTTTATCAATCTGACTTCAAAATACAAAACTATTATTGTGTTGTCTGTGAAAGTCATGGCATTAGCCTCTTTGTTGAGCAGTTATTAACGCTATGTGTTGTGTTTTGTTTGTTACACATTTGATCATTTGCATCTCCTGGAGCTGAAGCCCCCCCATCCCTAAATCCTAGTGACACTCCGGGTACCAGCCTTTACTGCAACAAGAATTAAGCAGTCCTGGAAAATATTGACCTGAGAGACTTTTTTCGATTTCATGCTCAGAAAAACTCCCGAAATGTACAAAACAAAAAAGCAAAAGCTCAGAATAAAGATTTAAAGAAAAGCTGAACAATAGAAGAATGAGATTTGGTCAGTGAACTGACCTAAGAGTCTCCAGTCTGCAATGTGGACTCTCCAGACCGACTGACAGAAGTTCCACTCCTGAGTCATTCAGCTCATTTCCACTCAGGTCCAGCTCTCTGAGATGGGAGGGGTTGGACTTCAGAGCAGAGGCCACAACTTCAAAGTGAGTCTCTGAGAGCCCACAGCGTGAAAGTCTGTAATAAAGTGAGTTAGAATGAGAAAGGACTCATTATATTGTGGATGTGTTTGATGAGAACAGAGTGAATCAGATCCTGTTAAAGCCGAATGTCATCAGAAAGATCACTGACTCTGAAACATCTGAAACACATCAGAGACAAAATACATCATGCCAGACTTCAAGAAACCAGTAGATCACCATCTTCAGAGGAATCAGGATTTATAGTCAGATAATTTTTACACTTACACTATTTTACCAGACTGATTTTCATGTTGATCTCAGGGAAACTTACCGAGCCTTCCTGCAGTTCCTCACAGCTGGAATCAGTCTCAGTCGACCCTGATACGACGCTTTGTACTTGTTCAGATGTAACTCATCCAGAACCTCCTCTGACATCTGCAGCATGTAGGCCAGAGCAGAGCACTGAATCTCAGAGAGTTCCTTCAGTGATCTGTTCTCTGACTTCAGGAACTCTTGGATCTCCTGATGGACTGAGAGGTCATTCATCTCCGTCAGACAGTGGAAGATGTTGATGCTTCTGTCAGGAGAGACCCCGCGACTGGTCATCTCCTTCAGGTTGTTGATGACTCTTTGGATCATCTCTTGACTGTTGTCTGTGTGATCCAGAAGACCTCCTAAGAGTCTCTGGTTTGACTCCAAAGACAGTCCATGAAGGAAGCGAACAAACAGGTCCAGGTGACCGTTTTTACTGCTCAGAGCTTTCATCATAGCTTTATTCAGGAGGTCTGCCAGAGGGTAACCTTTGTGTTTTTTTCCCAGCAAAGCCTTAAAAAAAGATATGATCCCTTTTCTGTGCTTACTTTGAGTGTGTCGTCCCTTCAGAAAGTCCTCCAGTACTGCTGTGTCTTCATGTGTGAAACAGTGGAACATGTAGACTGCAGCCAGAAACTCCTGAACGCTCAGATGAACAAAGCAGTAGACTGTTTTCTGGAAGATCACATGCTCTCTTTTGAAGATCTCTGTACAAACTCCTGAGTACACCGAGACCTCTGTGACATCCAGACCACAGCGCTCCAGGTCTGCTTGGTAGAACAGGATGTTTCCTTCCTCCAGCTGTTCAAATGCCAGCCTGCCCAGCTTCAGGAGAACTTCTCTGTCAGCCTCCATCAGCTTCTGAGAACTGGTCTGAGGACTAGTTTGAGGACTGGTCTGAGGACTGGTCTGAGGACTAGTCTCATAACACTTAGCATACTTCTTCTTCCTCTGAGTCTGAACCAGCAGGAAGTGTGAGTACATGTCAGTCAGGGTCTTGGGCAGCTTTCCTCTCTGCTCGGTCCCCATCATGTCCTCCAGGACTGTGGCAGTGATCCAGCAGAAGACCGGGGTCTGACACATGATGTGGAGGCTCCTGGAGGTCTTGATGTGTGAGATGATTCTGCTGTACTCTTCTTCATCCCTGAACCTCCTCCTGAAGTACTCCTTCTTCTGGGTGTCAGTGAAGCCTTGTACTTCTGTCAGCCTGTCCACACATGAACGAGGAATCTGATTGGCTGCTGCAGGTCGAGAGGTGATCCAGACCAGAGCTGAGGGAAGCAGATTCCCCTGGATCAGGTTTGTTAACAGCACGTTTACAGAGCACTCCTGTGTGACTTTAGACACAACCTGAGTGATGGGCCAACCCAGATACAGTCTGTTTTCGTCCAGGCCATCAAGGATGATCAAAAGTTTCCAGTCAGCCAGCGTCTCCACTCTCAGCTTCTCTAATGTTGGATGGAAAACATGGAGCAGACTGAGGAGACTGTGCTGCTCATCTTTGATCAGGTTCAGTTCCCTGAATGAAAGCAGGACCACCAGACTGAGGTCTTGGTTTTCAGAGCCCTCTGCCCAGTCCAGAGTGAACTTCAGCACTGAGAACGTTTTTCCAATCCCAGCCACGCCGATTGTCAGAACCACTCTGATGAGTTCTTGTTGCTCAGGTAAGGCTTTAAAGATGTCCTGGACTTTGATGGGAGTGTCCTGGAGGATCTTCTTCTTGGAGGCTGTCTCCAGCTGGATCACCTCATGTTGGGTATTCACTTCTTCACTTCGTCCCTCTATGATGTAGAGCTCAGTGTAGATCCTGTTGAGGAGGGGTCTACTTTCTGCTTCATCATGTCCTTCAGTCACACGTTGATATCTCCTCCTCACACTCATCTTGTGTTCATTTAAACCCCCCTGCTGAGCAGCTGGTGTGAGACAAAGAGAATGTGAAAATGAAGGAATTATTTCCATGAACTCATATTCATGAAAAGATGCGCATAGAGTCCTCTCAGCTCTCTGTTACCATTTGCGCAAACTTAACGAAGAAGCAAATAGAGAAGACGGTGACTGAAGAGACAGCAAAATCAAAGCAAAATACGACAGCTCTGAATTCTGGTTTTGAGTTTCCTCTGAGAGGACAACACAGACCAAAGTTCAAAATTTAAATTCAAATAAAATAAAAGCAGCATTTTTCTATGATTAAAACACACTCAGCTAAAATATCCAATCAAAGCACATCTTTAAAAATGTGTCTTTGAAAGAGATTTAAAAAAGGATAAAGGGTCAGCCATTCTGATCTCCTCAGGCAGGTTGTTCTACAGGTTGGGAGCTCTGACAGAGAAGGCCCGGCCACCTTTGGTCCTCACCTTTGACTTTGGGACAGTAAGCACAGTCTTGGCTGAGGGCCTCAGGTTAAGACCGGGTACATATAGACTGAGGAGATCAGAAACGTACTTTGGAGGAAGACCAGAGCGTGCCTTAAAAGTCAGAAATAAAATGTTAATATCAATTCTAAAATTTAAGGGGAGCTAGTGAAAAGAGGAGTCGTGTTGTGCTGCTGCGTTTTGGACCAGTTGTAACCTCTGCATACTGTGTTGGTTCAAACATGTGTACAGAGAGTTGTAAATAGCCCAAACGAGAGGAAATAAAAGCATTAGTGAAGACTTCCAGATTTTTCCCAGATAAAAATGATCTCATTTTAGATTTTTTTTTCAGCTGCATAAAACAAGACTGCACGACTAGGCTGACATGCTGGTTCAGGGTAAGGTTCTCATCAAAGATGACACCTAAATTTTTACAACTAGCAGCAATGTTATTCGAGGGTTTCATATTCAACTTTTACGACACGAGATGTGTCATTGTACCTGCTTTACCAATTCTGACAATCAACACCTGTCTTATTCAAATTTAATTGTAAGAAATCCGGTGACATCCAGCATGTTATGTCTTGGATGCAGTTCCTCAGTGTGTTTAAATGGTTAAAATCATGTGGGTAAAAAGAAAGATACAGTTGTGTATCATCTGCATATAGGTGGAAGTTGATGTTTTAGCTGCGGATGATATGTCCCAGGGGTAACATATAAAGAGGGAAGAGGAGTGGTCCGAGGACCGACCCCTGGGGAACCCCACAGGTCAACTTTGCATGCAATGACTGTGAGCTGCCAGTTGCCGTACTAAAAGACCTATTATATAAATACAAATAAAACCAACCTAAAACCAGACATGCCAACCCAGTGTTTTAGTTTTTCCAGTGAAATTGAATGATCAACAGTATCAAAGGCAGAACTCAAATCTGAAAGAACTCAAACAGAAGATTTTCGAGCATCAGAAGCAATCAGCAGGTCATAAAACACTTTGAGGAGGGCCGTGTCTGTGCTATGCTGAGCCCAAAACCCAGACTGAAATTCCTTGAAGAGTTCATTCTGTTCTAAAAAAGTGCAACTACTTGTTTAGCCACAATTTTCACGGGAACTTTAGAGATAAGCAGTAGTTTTGAAATAGGCCTACAATTACTCAGGGAGTCTGGGCCTGATGAGGGCTTTTCAGGAGATGCTGAACAATTGCTTTTTTTGAAGTTGATGGGAACACAATCATTTGTCAGTGATTTGTTGATGGTATGAGGACATAGGAGCTGATTGGCTCGTATATGTACCTCTGTCAGAAACCTCACTGGTAAGACACCAAGAGCACAGGTGGAGGGTTTCATATTCAACTTTTACCCTATTAATTATAATATCTGAGAAGTTTTACCACTCTGCACTTAATGTTTGTATCAGGGGAATAAATAACATGAATAAAGGTTGATTTTTGTTACGCTAATATTTGCCCTTATCATCAGTTCCCCTTGATGTCTTTATCCAGTTACAGCTTCCTATTTCACATGAAAAAAACTCCTTCTATGTGATCCTAATCCATGCTCATTAGTAATTCATTGGGCTCTAATTTCGTAGACCAGGCGCAGGCGCACCTGCCCTGCGCCGGCCTTCGCCGTGCGCACAGGGCGTGACCGGTGCACTTTGCAAGTTTCCTGCAGTGCCAAGAGAGGCGCAGTCCAGGCGCAGTCCAGGCGCAGTCCAGGCGCAGTCCAGGCGCAGTCCAGGCGCAGTCCAGGCGCAGAGCTGCGCGTCCACGCCTCCCTCCGCGCAAATGGCAGAGAGGGAGGAGAAAAGCCGTGAGTGGGTTTAACACAGCCGAGCGCTGTTTTCACCAATCAAATGAGCGCCTCTCCTCGCCCTTAAATGCCCTGCAGCCGAGGCGCAGCGTCTGATTGGTCTGACTGATTCACAGCACCGTGGAGAGAGTGCTGGTAGTGGAGACGGTCAGAGCCGCTGTGCCTGCAGCAGGTCAATGGACAGCGGGGCGCATCGGAGGACACGACGCGCGTCACCTTGTGGGCCAGCTCCCAGGACAGATTTAATCCGTTCCTTTGTCTTTATCCAGAGTAAAAAATTAAGAGACAGTAACACAGCTGGCTTATCCATTCAGAATACTTTTGATCCACCTGCACTCCTGGTTTGTCATCGCCAAGCAGAGCCTTTGGTGATATACTGTATACTCTCCCAGTGTCTCCACCTCATCCTCCTTACAATAATGTACTCCATCTTTTTAGATCACGTTAAAAATAAAGACTAAAACAGAGAAATATGGGAAATCACGGGTAAATCCTGAGCGACATAAATTTATTTCGCCTCTTTTTTTCTTCGTCTTTTCTCTCCCTCTTTTCTTTGAATTAAATGAAATGAGAGAAGCAAGATATATACTCAGTATCAGATGTTAAAGCTGTTTATTGTTTAATTGTAAGATGTGCATCAAACTTCCAGCTGCCGTCAGGTTAACTTTCCATTATGACAAACGGCTTTAATCTGACATCAGATGTGACAGGACAGTTAATATAGATATAAATGTATATGCTGGTTCAGACAGTTACATTAAATAGCGATTGCTGTGAATGTTTATTGCATTAAAATGTGCCTGACACTCTGGAAACCGGCCTCTGAGGCTTTGATGACATGTGCACACATGTGCGCCTGTCACCAAATTACAGCTGCGGAGGGTGCGCTCCGCCTTGCGCTGAGGATAGACCAGGTTGGAGCTGGCGAGCTTTCAGCGCACTTTTTTGGCACGAAATTGTCACTGCGCCAACATGAATCTGCTGACACCTCCCCCTGGTGCGCCGTCAACTCCCTTTGGCGCGCCGTCACACCCATCTCTGCGCAGATGGTCTACCAAATTGTCAAATTGGCAGCGCACTACGGTGCGCCGCACGAAATTAGCACTGCGCAGGCTGCACCAGGCTTGAGCCTCCTGCGCTGTGCCACGAAATTAGAGCCCATTGATTTGTGCTACTTTCAGATATAAAGAAGTTTGTCATAAATGTCACTTTTTACCTTCTTCTCCAGCGTGGATGCTGCTCGACAGTTTTTCCACCAGATCCTTTCTGGGGATCTTCCCCAGAATTTCTCTCATCACCTCTGCAGACTGTTGGTTGTGTATTTGTACGATCTTATCCACAGTTTTCAGCCTGTTTGCTTTATCCAGCTCACTCTTTGGGGTACCATGGTCCACTAGGTACCACTTAAACTTGTCAAATTCATCATTACCCAAATCCTCCAGTATTTTCAACAGCAACTCTTTTAAGCTCATTTTCCCGATCTTGGGCAGCACTTATCTCTGTGAAAACAGACATGAACATGTTTATCAAGCTATGAATGATTGAAAAAAGACCCCCATCGAACATCAGGACACGCAAAAATACATAAATTACAATAACCAGACCAGAGAACTGGGGAGCTTCAGCTAAACCATAATCAAAACTATCAGCTCTATATGTGATATAAACCTGTGTCACTTCTGTGAAGTGAAGTAGTAAAAGAGGCTGGCTCTTGTTAACCCCTTTAATCCCAAATTTTTCCTTGCAAATAAGTGCATGAGCTTGATTCGTTAGATCTCCCTACAACATAATATGTATGTTTTTTTCCCCATTATTATTATTATTATTATTATTATTATTATTATTATATTTATTAGTGTTGTTGTTTTTTTTTAATTCTTCCATTTAAAACTTAAATTAGCTTCCCAGAGTAAAACCAACACTCCAGGAGATTCCATAAGTAGAAAAGGGTCTGGTGGCGATCTGCCCTTAAACTCTCCTCGGGGAGATGTTACTGTAAAAAAGGTAAAGGTGAAAAGATGTCACACAGCTTTCCTCAAACAACACTTTCCCTTCATCCCTTTACTCTTTTTCTTCCTTTCTTTCACCGGTGAAGAACCACTGCCTTGTTCTGAACCAGTAGTGAAGGGTTATCCCTAGTGGTGCAACAGATCATCGTTGATCCGTGATCTGTTCGGATCGACGTCATGGGTTCGGCACACACGTGACCCGCGGATTGATTTCTGAAAAAAGCTGTGTGCTCGTCAGCTTTTGACGAGCAGAGGAAAGGAGGAGCTTGAACGCCCAGTGACACACTCTCCATACAAACCATGCCATGCTCAGCACCATTGTCCCCCCGCAGAGCTGTTCCCCAGCTGGAGAGTACCAGCGGTCACACTACCCCTTTATGAACCAGACTTTAGTGGGTATCACACACACGCATGGCCCGCCTACGTCATCGTGAAGCCTCTGTTTACATGAAGCGCGGTCTCATCAGAGTCAGCACAATGAGACACAGAGAGCGCTGCTACATCTTTAGAGACTTTTGAACTTATAGCAAGTCGTTTTTGCCCAACACAGCCATCTAACACCCCCGCTTTGTTTAAAATGATTGTCGAGATATGCACTCGCGGCGATCATATGTCATGGATCGCACACGCTGTCCAAGTGCTTGTGCTTGTGCATGCATAAAGTAAACCATGCAGAAGCCCACCTCTCCGAAGCGTGCAAAAGCAGAGAAGTGAATCATGCTCAAGCACGGCACAGTTGCGGTCACACTGGCCATTCCAAACGTGCTTTAGGGCTGAAGTGTGCTTAAGCACGGCACGGTTGACCAGTGTGACTGCGTCCTTAAGGAGGACAGGGGACATAGTGACTGCTAAGAGGTCCACACTCTCTCCAGACAATGTTGACATCCTCGTCATCCTTAAAAAAAATCTGAAATTATAAGCTCAGGTTCTTTCACTCTCCTTGTTTCAAGGAAGATGTCTTCTAATTTTTACCTTTGATTTCATTTTATTAATGGTCTTTGAACTAATATTAAAAGGAGATATGCCTTTTTATGTTGCTGTTGCACTTTGGGTTGATTTTTGGTTCATTGTTACATTTTAAAGGAAGGAGATATGCCCATATATTGCACTTTAAGTTGTTTTTCATTAATAACTATGTTATAAAGAAGATATGCCTTGTGCACTACTTTTATATATTTAATTTAATAATTGAAGTGTCTAATAAACTGACAAAACTTGTTTATTTATTTATTTTGGCGTTTTGCTGATCCGAGAAAAGTCAGAAATACTTAGTGGTGTAAATGTCTGAGTTGTGACTCAATGCCCACGGATGCTGAGTGTTACTGCACACTCTTCAGGATTTGTCTGAGTTAGAGGACACTCCTGGCTCTCCGTCTGGATAACTCACCACACAGATTTCTCTGCTTTTCTGAATTCTGGAGTGTTGTGTAACAGCAACAACAACAGTCATGGCAGCAGTAACACTCAGCGTCTTGATGTCCAGTGTCCGTGGATGTTTCCTCTGTATTTCTTTCAGTCGCCATCTGTAGCAGCTCTTCTTCTGTGTACTCCGGTTCATACAGGTATCCTTTTGGTTCCAAAGTGAATGAAACTTCATTGTTGCTGTCATAGTCACTCATTTTGAATTTTCTACGCTGCCTCACAATCCTTTGGAGTACAAAAAAAAGAATTACAATACTTGATCAAACTTGCACGAGGCTACTACCGGTGCCCTGAGCATAGCTTGTTCACATTCCCTACAGCTGAAAGGAGGAGGGGGGACGGAGCGCACTAGCGCTGCGCAGAAGGATAAATGACCAGTTAGTTAGGTCCGGATAAATGTTCATATTTCCAAAAACTTAATGCACTTAAAAAATATTTTATGTTGTGTACTCTTAAACTGTGGTATTACTTTTTGATTTTAGTTCTTGTAGGCAGAGAAAATAGCCTTTGAATTTGGTACGGTCTCTCCCTGTTAGCGTCTATTTCCTCGTCACCAGCAATTGCAGTCTGTGTCTTACTGAGGGAGCGGAGACACCTTTCTACTGTATCTAATGTCCTTAGTGGTCACATAGAGCTCATAGAACCCCACTTCAAAAAAACGGAACTGTCCCTTTAATGTAAAACAACCAGTCAATCAATTTACAGGAAAAAAGTAAAAGAAACTGTTTCAGAAACTTAAAATTCTAAGTGATGCCTGTTTGTAACCCAGGAGGGAGGTTGGGTTTCAAAGAAAGTCATGAGCCCTAAACTACACGACAGCATATTTTCACTCTTTTCAAAACCATGTACCACATCATATGTTTTTCTGAGTTTATATGAAGATATTTTCCCTTTTAGTTCGTCTGCGGCTCTTGGCTGGAGAGATAGTCTCTCCACTCAGAGAACCTGGGTTATACATGTAACCATCCATTCTCTATCGTGTCAAGACTGTCTCTCCACCCTACATATTCCATATGTACGGGGACTCTGTAAGACACACTGCAAGGAACCAAGCAGACCAAGCTGCTCCTGCGGAAGCCAACAATGGTAGTTCGAATGAGAGGTCACCACCACCAAAGTGTTCACCCATGTGCTTAAAATAAGCAAACTAAGTGCAACTATCTACAATAACACGCTGCATTTGCCAAGGCGCAAGACGCTATCAAGGCTTAGCCAGCCCCGTAGCAAGGCTAGCATAATACAAGGACATCCCTCGTAACCCACCTGTGGTCACGGAGGCCAGGTAAGTAGTGTCACGTCCTACAGTCGTGAGCCTAGCACATGCTCAGAGAATGGGGTGCTAGCGCCAACATTCATGCAGTAGGACCTAATAAATGTGGATGGGGTCAACCAAGAGGCCGCCCTACAAATCTCTGACAAAAAAGCGCCTCGCCATAAAGCCCAAGAGGTGGCGAGGCCCTGTGTGGAATGCGCCCGCACTCCTGCAGGGGCAGGTATGGCTTCCCCCTTGTATGCCTCCTGAACAGAGTGTCCACAACCCAATGGGACAGCCTGGCCTTGGAGACTGGCTTCTCAATGCAGTTGGGTCTATAATAGGCAAAGAGCTGGTCTGTCGCTCTGTGGGCACGCGTCCTACGGATATAAACTGTTAAAGCCCTAACAGGACACAATAGTGACTGGTCAATCTACCCCCCCTCCCTAACCATAGGAGGGTGGAGGGGGTGCAGTTCGATAGACTGACTGGTAGAGCTTGGGGTGGAATGCAGACCTCCACCACGGGCTGCCTTTATGGCTGCTACCATTCCCCTCACAGTTCAAGGAGACTTGCCAACCTCCAGCATGGCTTGGCTGCTTTGCCATCTTTTGGTAATGGTGCTCCATGGGAGTGGCTGGGCATTTTAGATTAAAAACTGCTCTAGCCCTGGCCTCCCTGACTCTTGGTGGCAGGATAAAGCAGTTTATACATGAGGCAGGGTCTTGGCTGGCCATGCATGCATGATCCAGCCCTAAGCACTGTACACATTTATCATGTCCATCCCCAACAATAGGCATATGCTACCTGAGTTGAAGGAGCCCGGGCTCACTGAATGGTGCTAACCAGGGGCGTCACTAGGATTTAGGGATGGGGGGGGCTTCAGCCCCAAGAGATGCAAATGATTAAATGTTTAACAAACAGAAAACAACACATAGCGTTAATAACTGCTCAACATAGAGGCTAATGCCATGACTTTCGCAGACAACACAATAATAGTTTTGTATTTTGAAGTCAGATTGATAAAATTTTGGCACATAAGTAACTAGAAAAGATTTAGAGTAGAATTTAAGGTTCCTTTATTAGGCCAAAAAATCTCTTAAAGGTCTTGCTCCTTTAAATTTATCAGATTTACTTTTATCATTTGAGCCAAGTAGGGCTCTCAGGTCGTCAGGTAGTCGACTTTAATGGTACCTGAAGTTAGAACTAAAACACTTGGGGAAGCCTCTTTTTATTATTACGGCCCCCATCTGTGGAACAGCCTACCTCAAGACCTGAGGGTAGCTCCTACTGCTCACATTTTTAAAAGAAAACTCAAGGCCTACCTCTTTAGTCTGGCTTTCAGCTGATTGTATTTAGTATAATTTATTGTTATTATTTTATTTATTTAAATCATCTTAACCTGTTTTATTTCTCCTTTTTAGACCAGATCTATCACTTCTAATTTTATGACCTGCTCTGCTTTAGCTGTTTTTATTACCCACAGAGTTAGGCTACCTCATTTTTACCATATTACTTATTCAAATTTTATTTTATTTATTTTCAGTGTCCTACAGACAAATTACTCTATCTTTAGACTCACCTTTCCAGTGGAGGTCTCTCCCCTCTCATTCCCTGTGCTCCACTGCCCTGACTCCTACAGATCAATAGGGATGGCAGAGTGATTATTGTTAATGTATTATTATTGTTATATTCATCACAGTAATATGATGATAATAATAATCATAAACTACTGTTAGCAGGGGGCTGGAGTCAATTGTTAACTACCATCAGTGATAAATACTTATTTTTTGGAAAAACTTCCTGATATCCATGCTATATTGATGGCTTAAATAAAGACTTCTTGCTTTACTCCTGAGTCCATGACAAGAAGATAGACTCCATCCTTTTGACTGTCCGTCCAGTAACAAGGAAGAAGAGACGGATAAAGCCCGCCCACCGCTCCTAGCTTAGCTCAAACGCTGGGAGTCAATATGGAAGTTTAGCCTGTCTCTGCCTCATCAGATAAACTCTTCAGCCCTCCAAACGGTCTTGAGTGCCCTTTGTGAGTCGTTTTTACCTCATTAGTTAAGCTAGCTTCAACTATCAAAGTGTTATCTCCTTCCACTACTAAAAAGAGGCTTTGTTTCATAACTTTAGTTGTCCTAGTACCGGGATGGTTTTCGCCAGAGATGGGACGTCCTCGAACGAGTCGACTCTTTTGAACAGCGCTTTTCAGTGAACAAAAATAACTGATTCGCTGCTCTGTGTCAGCCCTTTGTTTGCAGGCCATTACTGAATACAAATTGCCTGCACGTTTCAGAACAAACAGCTCACTCACAACTGTCAATCGGTTCTCACCGTTCATTTGAAAAAGCTATGCAAAAGACTCGAGTCGTTCGCGATTTCACATCTCCCGCGAAAACCACAGCGGGTGCGAGTAGTATGTTGAAATCACCTTAAATCATTTAGGGGGGCTTGATGAAACTTAAGATGGGGCTTCAGCCCCTCAAATTAGGCCTAACAACGCCACTGGTGCTAACCACTGACTGGGGCAAACCCATGGCTAGCAACTCGGACCTCTTAGGGGCCAGGCCCAGAGCCTGAGCCCCTGAGGAAATGGATGAAACAGAGTCCCACGGGCCTGGGACAGGAGGTCCCACCAAGGAGGGAGCTCCCAGGGATGTCCTTGAAGATGGGGTGGCATCGCCGACAACCAGATCATCTGGGGCCAATTGGGAGCCACCAGAATGAGGTTCACCTCTTTCACCTGGATTCTCTGTAGGAGGGGGTGCAAGAGGGTGAAGGGATGTATAGCATACAGAAGGCCCTGAGGCCATTCGTGCGCCATTGCATCCGTGCCCAAAATTCATCGAAAAGAAGAGGGGAAAGTCTGCTGTCTCCCTGGAGGCAAAGAGGTCGACTCCTGCTGTGCCGAAGCGGTCTCTCACAACTTCTGGGTGCAACCTCCATTCCCCTGGGAGAGGTCCCCCCCTGGAGAGCTGATCCGCTGCCAGGTTCGTGGGACTCTGCACGTACATCACCCTCAGGGACTTGAACTGTGGATGCGCCCTCTCCCATATTGACCGAGCCAATCTGCAAAGGCAAGAGGAGCCCAAGCCTCCCTGTCTTTTCACATATGCTGCAGCCACTGAGCTGTCTATTCTCACAAGCACATGTCAGCCTCTCAGCACAGGCAGGATGTGCAGGAGTGCTAGACGAATTGCCTGCAGTTCCAACACATTTACGTGCTGCACTTGCCAAGCCCCCTGCCACTGGCCACTGATGCCTACACCCTCATGAACAGCTCCCTAGCCGACCAGGGACGCATCGGGCGACGCAGTACTACAAGAACTCCCTGAACTGAGAGGGCTGGAGCCTGCTCTTCCTCCTGCTGAGGCACAGGCCTAGGTGGTTGAGGTGCCGTAGGAGCCATGCCACATCGTTGCAGCACCGCTCTTCTGAGCATGCACACACCAGCCAGTCGTCCAGGTAGTTAAGGGATTCAACTTGGTAGTTGAGACCTTCCGCCGCAAGGGTCCCATGACTGCATCCATGCACCTTGTGAAAGTGCGGGGAGCCAGTGATAGGCCAAACGGGAGAACACAAAACTCGAAGGTTCTGCCATCAAAGGCTAACCTGAGATAACGTCTGTGTCCCTCCCAAATCGGAATTTGAAAATATGCATCCTCCAGGTGGATGGTGGCAAACCAGTCGTCCTGCTGGATGGCCTGTCAAACTTTTGGGATGGACAGCATTTTGCAGTGAAGGGGTCTCAGGAGCCTGTTGAGTCCCCTCAGATCCAATATTGGTCGAAGTCTTCCATCCTTCTTGGGAATGAGGAAGTAGTGGGAGTAGAACCCAGCCTGCTGATTGGTCTGCTCCACCTCCCTGATGGCGTTCTTCGCCAAAGGAGTATGGATCTCTGCTGCCAGAACCTCCCTGTGCTGAGATTCCCCCACCCATGAAGAGGTTATTGACCTTGTCAGTGGGGCTGGCTCAGAAACTGCAAACGATACTCCTGAGTCATGGTGGAAACCACCCAGGGGTCCGCGCCAAGCGTCTCCCAGGGATTTTGCTTTTGCTTCAATTCCAGCTCCTGCAGTCACATGCTGAAGTGTCCTTGAGCAAGACACTGAACCCCGAGTTGCTCCCACTGTTGGTCAGTGGTGTGTGAATGGATGTGTTACGTTATGCATGTCTGTATGTACTTATGTACTTAAAAACTGATGGTTTCCAGAGGAAAGCCACCATCAATGTGTGCATGTGGTGTGTAAGGGTGAATAAGAGACTAGCAGTGTAAACTAACAGCGACGATGAAGTTACATTCACTTTGGAACCAAAAGGATACCTGTATGAACCGGAGCACACAGAAGAGGAGCTGCTACAGATGGCAACTGAAAGGAATACAGAGTAAACATCCACGGACACTGGACATCAAGATAGAGTCGGAAATACTGAGTGGTGTAAATGTCTGAGTTGTGACTCAATGCCCACGGATGCTGAGTGTTACTGCTGTCACGAGTGGAACTTGGTTACAGACACTCTTCAGGATTTGTTTGAGGACACTGCTGGCTCTCAAGCCATCTGGATAACTCACCACACAGATTTCCCTGCCCTTCTAAATTCTGGAGTGTCCTGTAACAGCAACAACAACAACAACAGTCATGGCAGCAGTAACACTCAGCGTCTTGATGTCCAGTGTCCGTGGATGTTTCCTCTGTATTCCTTTCAGTTGCCATCTGTAGCAGCTCTTCTTCTGTGTACTCCGGTTCATACAGGTATCCTTTTGGTTCCAAAGTGAATGAAACTTCATTGTCACTGTCATAGTCACTCATTTTGAATTTCCTACGCTGCCTCACAATCCTTAGAGTACAAATAAAAGAATTACAATACTGGATCAAACTTATGCGAGGCTACAACCGGTGCCCTGAGAATAGCTTGTTCACATTCCCTACAGCTGAAAGGAGGAGGGGGGACGGAGCGCACTAGCGCTGCGCAGAAGGATAAATGACCAGTTAGTTAGGTCCAGATAGATGTTTGTATTTCCGAAGACTTAATGCACTTAAAAAGTTTTTTATATAGCATACTCTTAAACTGTGGTATTACTTTTTGATTTTAGTTCTTGTAGGCAGAGAAAATAGCCTTTGAATTTGGTACGGTCTCTCCCTGTTAGAGTCTATTTCCTCGTCACCATCGATTAAAGTTTATGTCTTACTGAAGGAGAGGAGACACCTTTCTACTGTATCTAATGTCCTTAGTGGTCACATAGAGCTCATAGAACCCCACTTCAAAAAAACTGAACTATCCCTTTAACCAGCTGATGCTGATGCAAGGCCAGAATAGCCCCAGTGTTAATCAGCTGATCTTGGACTGCCATCACTCCCTGCATGGCATCCATCATTTTAGTGTTCTTGCTCGAGCAACTCGGCTTCCCCAAGACTGATTGGGTGGGAGACACCAAGGCCCCTCCCATGGGAGGTGGTGGGCCACAGCCAATCCTCTCCTGACCCTGAACACATGCCAGTCGTCGACATAACCCTGACCAGCGATATGCTTCAGCTGGTTTTTCGAAGTGTTTGAGAACAACCTCCTCCAAGTCAGGAAGTAGTGGTACTAAAAAGGAGCGTGGCTGGCCCGCTGCCTCATCATCAAAACGGGAGGCCCCATGGTGCTGCTCTGCTGGCATTTCCATTTCCAGTGCCTGAGCCCATATGATGAGCTGGTGATAAGGAGGAGAAGGTTGTTCCTGCTCTTCCTTGTTTTCCCCCACACACACCTGAGCAGAGGGGAGGTCTTCACCCTCTATGTCAACCCCAACTTCCACAACCTCTTCTGCTGATACATCAGACAGGAAGCATATGGCGCCCTGCTCCTCCTACCCTGCTAGGCCCCCCATACGGTCCTCCCTCACCACCAACTTTGGCTGCTTTGCCATCTTTTGGTAATGGTGCTCCATGGGAGTGGCTGGGAGTTTTAGATTAAAAACTGCTCTAGCCCTGGCCTCCCTGACTCTTGGTGGCAGGATAAAGCAGTTCATACATGAGGCAGGGTCTTGGCTGGCCATGCATGCAAGATCCAGCCCTAAGCACTGTACACATTTATCATGTCCATCTTCCATGGGCATTTTTACCCTGCATACCATACAGGTGTGGATACTTGGGCCTGACATTCTCCCACACAATGAAAAATACTCTTATTTAACTTTTTGATAATGTGAGTTAAGCGGGAATTGAACCCGTGACCTTTACTGTAGGAGACCATCAACCTAACCACTCGGCTACACCTCCATAGCTCCGCCCCAACCCTCTCTTTTAACAGAAATCAGACAGAGTAAGATGCACTCGTGTTTTCACTTCCTATAATCACCGCGGCTAGGACCCCTTGTCCTCCGACTAGGTCGAATTCAACAGGGTTTAGGCTGAAGTACAGGACGGCAATGCTGCCAAGCCACACCAGCCACTTATGGCCACTGTGGTGAGAATCAGCTGAGAAGCATGCCTGCCACTTACTCCGACGAGGTCGGATTTCATGAGGGACTATGGTTATGCAAGCCGACTGGCAGAGCCGGCACAGCAAGCAACCACGCTTCACACAGCCTGTGTGGAACAGACACAGTGATCCAGAGAGGGGCCGTAGTCCAGCTCTCCTTCTCACCGAGTGAGCGGACAGCGCTGATGTCAACACACAGGTCGGTAAAACACACGTCTGCTTGCTACCATGGAAATCAGGAAAGAGGCCACGCATGTGTGGTGCTTATATTACCACAGCTGTAATCAGTGCGTGGCCACCACAGGTGGTGTGTCTTAAAGAGTAATCCACGCCAGCTGCCCCCGTGGGGGTCAGTCCCCGTACATATGGAATATGTAAGGTGGAGAGATAGTCTTGACACAATAGAGAAACTTCTTTTTTTCAAGCTGTTTGGTTTGTCATTTTGGCCGTGGTGTATAGAGGAGTGTGTGTGTGTGTGTGTGTGTGTGTGTGTGTGTGTGTGTGTATATGGTCATGGAAAAACTATTGTGCCGCGGCCACACCAAATGCGAATTTACTTGCGCAAATCGCCTGTCACGCGTGAACGCCCGAGTCTCGCCGCTGAACATTTTTGACAAGCTGAGGGGCGAACGCGCGTTTGCGCAGTACTGCGCATGCGGAGTAGAGAGCTCGTTCATTTTAAGACCGAAAGTCCAACAGAGCAGCTGAAAAACAATGAGCTGTGGTTTCCAAAGCATGACAGGAGAATGTGTGAAAGCTTTGGAGATCACAATCAATGCCTGCTGCCTCTCCCTGGTAATCCACCAGCCCTGCTTGGCTGTTCCCTGCGATCCCATCCTCAATCCCCCGAACGTCCGAACCCCCGACCACCCGAATCCCTGACCCATGCTCCCGGAGGTCTCCCTGGGGATAATGAAGGGGTGGAGGAAAGAGAAGACCGCAGAGAACTTCCATCTTTTCCCTGGCTCTGCCCCTGCCCCGCTCTTTCCTCCTCTCTATCAGACTCAAAACTCAGCTGAGGAAAACACAGTCAGACTCAGTGATGACCCGTGCAGGCAAATCCAGCTGGGCACAAATGGTTTCAGAAATTACATTCAAAACCTGTCTCTTCAGAGACTTTCAACCAAGCCTGCTCCTGTTTTTCCGGTCTCTGTAGAGTACACACGTCGTATCGTAGAACTCTGGATGATGAACCACGGCACCGATTGTTTTCTCCTCCATCCTCCGGCCGAGTTGGACCGGAGCAGGCGGCAGTTGCCCCCCAATGTCGTCAAAACAATGACGTCGTGGGGGAATATTTTGAACTCGAGCGAATTCGCGTCTTCTTATTCTTTTAGATTTTTATTCTTTAAATTCTTTAGATCTTTATTCCTGTCTTGATCTTAATGGAGGTTGTCTCTGCAACCAACACCCGTACTTCCTGCTTTGATGATAAAACATAGAGCACTTTAATAATAATACTAAATGTTTTATGTTCAATGTTTACTTTTTAAATGTTTTAATTTGTTCTTATCTTGTCTTTGGTGTTTTATAATTGTGTGATGTTGATCTCACATACTGCAAAACAAATCTACCTACGGGTACAAATAAAGTAACCTGAACCTGAACCTGAACCTACCGCCCAAACGCTTAAACGCTCCAAATGCGCGAAACGCGCCGCCCGAGACAAATCGGCGGCTAAACGCGTCTTTGCATTGACTTCGTATGTAATCGCACCGCAAATTCGCGTATGGTGTGGCCGCACCATTAGACCACCTTTGTTTTCTTTAATTTCTTGTTCATCACAGGTATATTACCAGAAAAATAAAATGAACATGTCAAAAATGCAGTTGATTACATAGTATTTTGTGTCCTATTTTAATTGTTTAAGCTTTATTGTATTCTCAGGATGTATTAGAGCCCTTTTTATATCATAAGCTGCACTGCACATGCAAAAGCGATGAGTGGTTTCCTGCTTACATTCAAGCTGTGGCACATCTCAGAAGTTGTCATCTCTTACATAATGCCTAAAACCAAATAATTCTGTGAAGCCACAAAGGCAGCTATATTGGTACTTGTTAAAATTGGCATGATATCAAAGACAGCTATTCATTTCACCAAGACGAAGCAACCCCAAAATGGTACCACAGAACTGCTAGCTTGTCAAGGCAGGAAACTTCTTTCTACCCCATGAGTTGACCGCAGTGTTGCCAACTCCTCAGCATCGGAAGTAGCTAAAGGCCCGCCCAAAGGTAGCTAGAAGTCGCCAGATCTTTTTTTCTGTCTGGGGGTGGGGGTTGCTAATGTGTCCCTACACCGTACGGGGCCGGGGGCTGAACCTGTGCCTGCCTACCTGTCAACTGAGCTGTCCTAGTGCCTTTAGTGAACGGGGAAAGAGAGAAAACTGCTCTTTTTTCTTTTTACTTTTCTTCCGTGACCTTGGAGCCTCAGATCACCCAAAAAGTTGCTAGATTTGTCACTAGTCACTTTTCTCTAATTTTCTCGCTGCGGTGTCCAGAAAGTCACTAAAAATAGCAATAAAGTCGCTAAGTTGGCAACACTGGTTGACTGTGCACACATTGATTCCTGTGTCAAGAATCGCCGTTGGCCTGGAGAATCTTAAAAACCAGACTGTCTTACCCCTACAGTAAAACATTGGGGTGTATCGGTGATGGTCTGGGTGGAACAAGGCAAATGCAACTGTGTGAAGGGTGAATGAACCAGGTACAGGACTGCTCTTGAAAACAGTCTTTGTCCATCAGCTGGAAAACTCTTCCCTGACTCAAATGACTGGATTTTCCAACAAGACAATGCCCAGTGAAAGTCAGTGGTCAGTAAAAGCCTGGATGGAGAACCTGAACACTCAAACCCTGCCTTGGCCAGCTCCATCACCAGATCTTAATCCAAAACCTGTGGAACATCATCAAACATAAAGGCAGGGTTGGCAGCCCTGAAAAACTAGCATGAATTTGAATGTAGCATCTCGTAAGGACTTGGCCTTTCCCCACCTCCCCCTCCCCTTGGAGCTCCTCCAAAGCAACGCCCCCACTCACATGCATGAGGGCCACTGATTCATGACAATGATTGTGAATGACTGAAAAAAGAAAGCCTCCGTCTTTCTTTTCTTTTCTTGCTCTGTTTAGCTGGAGGAGTGGTTACCAGTAATTGGGGTATGGGTAGTTTCTCTGCCATTCTTCTGCTGAGTGCAAACCTGTACACAGCTAAACTCAGGAACATGCATTAAGTCAGGGGCAGTGCGCGCCGGTGAAATGTATGCGCAGGAGGAGGGCAAAACAGCAGGATGGGATTTGATCGGTTTAACAGATTGGGTCCTAATCGATGTGATTGGTTGGTGTTTTCTTGGGTTTTCTCCTGCTGTAGACAGAAAAAAAACATATAATGCCTGAATGCTCTGTTTTCAGTAGGACAATACCACAGGTACAAATATAGAAATTTACCATATATTTATGTGTACTCACTGGCCACTTTTTTAGGTACGCCTTAGTACAACTCTAGATCAGTCGAAAAGTCTCTAAAGTTGTAGCGGTGCTCTCTGTGTCTCATTATGCTGACTAATGAGATCATGCTTTTTTTAAAACAGATGATTCACAGTGATGTAAGCAATAAATGTTGCAATAAAAAATCATTATAGAAGCATCAACAAAAGGCTTTTAAACTCTCATAAGCTGTTTTTTTTCCAGAAGTTTTGATTTTGAGGTTTCTCACAAAAGTGCAATGGAAACACCTTTCCTCCGCTGTTAGTTTTGTCTTCAGTGCAGATGTCGGTGTTAAGACCGTCGGTAAAGCCATCAGGAAGGCTGTGAGCCGGTCAGAGTGCAGCAGGTAGGAGGGGCAGTGTGTGTGTGTGTGTGTGTGTGTGTGTGTGTGTGTGTGTGTGTGTGTGTGTGTGAGAATAAGAGAGTAGGCGAGCTGGAGATGATTATTTTCATTCAATGTTTTGTCCGTGCCTGCTTTGTGTTGGGGTGGTCAAAGCCGATGACCAGCGAATAAAAACACAAGTGTTCACAAATTGGCCTCAATGCCCAGATGGTCGCTTTGTATTGTTTCTGTCAAGCTGTTCACAACTTTAGTCTTGATGGAAACACCAACAAGGTGCAACTGTACTTTATCAAAACTTCATTTTTATTTTGCAAAAAGTTGTAATGGAAATGGAGTTTATGTGTGTATGTTACTATGTGTGTGTCCAATTAAAAGCATGCCAATGTTTATTTTCTGAAATGAACTCATGCACAAAACCAAACATCCTTTTTTCAGTCTATGTTTCAGCCATGTGTGGGCAGCTCAGTGAACTCTGCTTAAAATTCCCTTTTACTGTCTATGGTCACATTAAAACTGATCTTTTACTGCCATCAGCAGAAACAAAAGCAGTTTGGTTCGGTTCTTCTCAGTAAGGCGTGCTTTTTGAGGCGTTTCCACTGACTTATGCTGGGACAGATCCCCAAATAAGCGAGACGAGCCGTCCCACTTTCTGGGACCCTTTCGTATGGGTGCCAGACTGAACCAATCCGTTATCAAAAGGCGGAGCTACGACACTGAAGAACGCTGATTGGTCATTAGAATCGTCATTTTCAGTGAAGAACGACACAAACCCCTGCCATGTTTGATCTTCGGATGACTTTTGAAGAAAAATAGACTTCTTTGGACAATGAGTGGACGACTGGACGCTCCTTGGACAACTGCTGAGGTCCAGACCTTCCACAGCATCATTGGCGAGGAGGCCATGCAGAGGGAATTGGACGGTGCCGTGAGGAACGAGAAGGTGTTCCGGCTCGTCTCCGAGCGTATGGCAGCTGTGGGGCTCGTGAGGACTCCGGCGCAGTGCCGGTCGAAATGCAAGAAACTCTGTGCCGAGTACCGGAAAATAAAGGATCACAAAAGCCGGAGTGGTGTGCAGGGGAAGAACTGGAGATGGTTTAACGACTGAACTATCTCTTTATGTTCAAGCTTTATTTGCACACTTATGGTTTTTAAGCCTTGTGTTTATTTTTTGACTTGCGTTTTTGTCTAATACATAGCTACATTGATAAATGATACTAAAGAGCTAGATGAACCATCCTCCAAACAATGAGACATCATTCTCTGAACTTGCTTTGTGTTCTTGTTCCAGTTTAATTGCTGATGTCCCTGCAGGCCATCCTAACTCATTTACCATAGGGCTAGTGTTACAAAGCACACAACTATGTTTCTTTAAGCTACGCTTACTTTAACAACTTTGAGCAAACTGAGAAAAGGAAATTACTATTTGAAGGTTCAAAAATATTATTTTCCATGAGCAGGTTTTGCTGTGTGTCCTGTCACTTGATCTTGAAAATTCATGGTATTAACTTTTAAAAGCTTAGACTAAGCTAGATTTTGATTTGTGTTCATCCAATTCATCTGAAAACATGTGCTGGACTATCAGAAAACTATGTCAATTTACAGGGGATCAGGCTTAACCATACCAAACCGTGCCAAACCGTACTGAACTGAACCGGACTACTTGGTGGAAACGCGTCAACTGTCTCCCGCAATGCACAGTGCTTAAGTTGTTCCTCCTCTTTTTCTTCTTTTGTTTTGTTTGGGGTTGCACTCTAAGGGGCTCTGACAACTGGTAGGCTCTCATTTAGCATTACAAACCTCTGGTCTGGTCAAATAAAAGGATCTGAATCCTCTGGGACAGTTGAGACCTGGACTGTGTTAAAGGGTCTGCAGGGAAACTGACTCAGGATCGGTGTTGGAAGATATTTGACCTCTGATCTCTTCATCCTTATGATTCACTTCAGGTCATCAACAGTTGATAATCAAAAATACCTGAGCCAAGTTGGTCATGGCAGTCAGACTGGTTCAGACACGTCCTGCATTTTTTCCCTGTTGCTGAGACTCAGATTAAAGTCAAGCTGCTGCTGACTCTACTCCACAAACACAAACTGTAAAATCTGAACAAACAGATCAATGTCTTTAAAACCACTGCTCTTTCTCTCACAGAGAAACTCTACAACGTGTTTCAAACAACAAATCAGCATTCAGAAACATTTCTACAGTTCAGCAGTGATCCAGCAGCATGTGAGTTAAGTGATCCTGATCATCAAACGTACAGGTTTCTCTGAAGGATTCTCACCTGTTGAAGTGAGTTCAGCTCAGCTGACAGACACTTTCCACCTTCACGTGTGAGGGGAGAAGAAGCTGCTGCTTTGTTCCTCCTCAGTCCTGGAGTCTGTGTGTGTTTGATCTGTCACATCCTCATAACTCCAGAGTGACGTCAGAACTTGGCTAACCTCTGGCAGAAACCCAGTCAGTGGGTGCGTCTCCACGCTCCGAAGTTCCATACTTCCTTGCGTCATGGTCCCTCCTACTAGAGATGCAAGAGAGAGGTGCAAGGAAATAAAAAGAAGGAAGAGAAAATTAGGAGATTCGTTTAAGGAGAAATGAGACGTCCTTTGCTCTGGAGCATCACGTAAAACAATTTCAACAATGATGTCTTTCAGCTGATGGGACTGCTGTCCACATCTCGTTTATTCACACGTCCTTTTTGAAAATCTGCAGAAAATCAACCGTTTGCTCTAGCTCAATTCTTTAAAAAACAGATCATTCTACACTCTTTACTGCTTTAAACAAGCTCTGAATGATTGATATCTGTCCAGTATTTAAATCTGAAGAATTCTTTGAAAATTTGCTTCCATCTTCCTGGTGTCATGTTTCAGCTTGGGGCTGCTCTGCATCAACGAGCAACAGTTTGTGTGTTCAGAGCATGTAAAACTGAAAATACTTCACTCTTCTTGATCCAAGACTTGAATTAAGTGTTTTGTACATAGTTCCTCACACTTTTTAGCCTTTAGCCCTGGTTCTCCTGACCTCATAGAAGTATAGAAGTTCATATTGCAGTAAAAAATTAAGTCCACATCGAGTAAAAATGCGACAGAAGCAAAAACAGTCCTAAAAATCAAATCAGCTTATCTTAGGTGCAGGACTGTGTAGATTTTGTAAAGATAGAACCATAACACTTTTTTAATATGTTCCTTATGCCTCAGGGTACCTAAAAATGTGTTGTATATATTCCCACCTTATTTTTTTTTTTTTTTAAATTTTAATCTTTTAATGTAATTTTAATGTCCTGGAATTCAAATTCTTTATTTTGGGGCCTTAAGCAGATATGAGATTAAAATGTGATTAATAAGATTAATTAATTAAAAATCCTGTAATTCATTAGATCAATTTTTTTAATCGCCTGACAGCACTAATATATATATATATATATATATATATATATATATATATATATATATATATATATATATATATATATATATATAAGTACAAAACTAAGAGACAGTTACACAGCTGGCTTATCCATTCAGAATACTATTAATCCACCTGCACTCCTGGTTTGTCAACGCCAAATAGCAGAATCTTTGGTGATATACTGTATACTCTATATAAAATTAAAGACTAAAACAGAGAAATATGGGAAATCACGGGTAAATCTTGGGTGGCATACATTTATTTTGTCTCTTTTTCTTCATCTTTTCTCTCCCTCTTTTCTTTGAATTAAATGAAATGAGAGAACCAGATATATACTCAGTATCAGATGTTAAGGCTGTTTATTGTTTAATTGTAAGATGTGCATCAAACTTCCAGCTGCCGTCAGGTTAACTTTCCATTATGACAAACAGCTTTAATCTGACATCAGATGTGACGGGACAGTTAATATAGATACAAATGTATATGCTGGTTCAGACGGTAACATTAAATAGTGATTGCTGTGATTGTTTATTGCATTAAAATGTGCCTGACACTCTGGAAACCTGCCTCTGAGGCTTTGTTGACATGTGCGCACATGTGCGCCTGTCACCAAATTACAGCTGCAGAGGGTGCACTACGCTTTACGCTGTGAATAGACCAGGTTGGAGCTGGTGAACTTTCAGCGCACTTTCTGCTCTGTTTTTGGCATGAAATTATCACTGCACCAACATGAATATGCCAACATCTCCCCCTGGTGCGCCGTCAACTCCCCCTGACGCAGACGGTTTACCAAATTGTCAAATTGGCAGCGCACGGCGGTGCGCCACACGAAATTAACACTGCGCAGGGTGCGCCAGGCTCGCGCCTCCTGAGCTGCGCCATGAAATTAGAGCCCAAGCAGTCTCTGGGGGATGTTGTTCTTCCTGAGCACCCTCAGGAGGTGCAGTCTCTGCTGGGCCTTCTTTAGTAGCTCAGAGGTGTTCACAGTCCAGGTCAGGTCCTTCTTTAAGTGGACCCCAAGAAAGCGGAAGTCCTCTACCTTCTCTCCACACATTCCCCGTTGATGTGTAGGGGTGGAAAGTCTGTTTCAGTCCTCCGAAAGTTGATGATCAGCTCTTTACTCTTAGCTGTGTTGAGGAGCAGGTTGTTATCTCTGCACCACCCAGTCAGTTGCTCCACCTCAGCCCTGTATGCAGACTCATCCCCCCAGAGATGAGCCCCAGTACTGTGGTGTCATCGGCAAACCTCATGATGGTGTTACTGGGGTGTGCAGAGGTACAGTCTGGTGTGTAGAGAGTATAGAGCAGAGGGCTCAGCATGCAGCCTTGGGGGGAGCCGATGCTGAGGCCGGCGAACCCAGATGTGTTGTCTCCTACCCTCACCCTCTGCCTGCAGTCCGACAGGAAGCTGTAGATCTACTTACAGATGGCTTGTGGAAGTCCAAGGCCTCCCAGTTTATCCACCAGTTTGAGAGGAAGGATGGTGTTAAACATGTAGCTTTAGTCCACATAGTACATCCGTGTGTAGGTCCCCTGCTGCTCCAGGTGGAACAGTGACATGTGGAACGCTGTGGCTACAGCATCCTCTGTTGATCTGTTCGACCTGTAGGCGAACTGGTTGGGGTCAAGACCCTTGGGAGGAGTGAGGTAATGTGACAGTGTACCAGTTTCTCAAAGCACTTCATCACCACTGGAGTGAGAGCTACTGGCCGGTAGTCATTGAGGCTGGAGATGTGTTGCTTCTTGGGCAGGGGGACAATGGTGGGGGACTTCAGGCATGGTGGAACGATGGATTGGGACAGGGACCGGTTGAAGATTCTAGTGAGCACTCCAGCCAGCTGGTCAGCACAGTCCCTCAGCACTAGTGCTGCACGATTATCGCAATCACAATCACAATGTCTATGTAACTATGTAATCGCAAAAGAGGTGCGATTGTGCAATTATTTTTAAAAAGTGTAAAAAAACGAGTGTGTTTGTGTGAGTGATGTGTGTGTGTGTGTGTGTGTGTGTGTGTGTGTGTGTGTGTGTGTGTGTGTGTGTGTGTGATTGAGTAAGAGAGCGAGCGTGAGATGACTAATCAGTCACTGTTTCTACTGGTCATGTTACTACCTGCCCCCCTGGTAGGCAGTTTAATCAGACAAGATGGAGCACAAAGAAACTCTACCTGTTATTTGGTGTTATTTTGGTTACCGGTTGAATGACACAGCAAAAAGATGTAATTTTCAAAACATGCAAAGCAAAATTGGCATAAATGTGCTCTTTTGAATACAACAAAAGAATACTGTTGTGCTGTACATTGTTGTTTGTAAACAGTAAGTTTGGGTATTTTGAGAATTATTACACAATTCAATTAAAATCCTCAGTAATCAATCTCTGCTTTTTTCTTGATTTTTCTCCATGATAACCAAGCAAGTCTGTAGACTTATGACACAAATTTTTTTATTAAATCGCAAGCACAATCACAATATTGTCCACCTAATCGCCAATCAGACCTTTTCCCCAAATCGTGCAGCACAACTCAGCACCCGTCCAGGGACACCATCGGGTCCAGCCGCCTTCCATGGGTTGACCACCCGCAGCGTGCGCCTCACATCGTGCTCCATTAGTGTGAGGCTGGAGCTGCTCTGGACCGCAGGGTGTGGTGTAGCTGCCTCCAGAGATCCTGTCTCGAAGCTGGCAAAGAAGCTGTTCAGCTCCTCTGCCAGTGAGGCTCCTCCTTCAGCAGCTCAGGTGTTGCCCTGTAGTTCATGAGGTGCTGGACCCCCTGTCACACCTGTCTGCTGTTGTTACTCTCCAGGTGGTCCTTGATCCTCCTCCCATAGGCCCCGTTTACATGACGCCGAAAACGGTCGATTCCGCAAACATTTCGTTGCGTTTTGGCCTTCCGTTTAGACGAGACCACGTTGTGTTTTCAGTGAAAACGCAAACTTTTGAAAACGCTCCCCAGAGTGGAAAGATCTGAATCCGCTCCTCCATCCAGCTTCGCGTAAACACAGAGCGGAGCGTCTCAGGGTGAAACGCTGACGTCACCGCATGCGCACTCGCAGTTTTAGGTGAAGGCTCTGCGCTCAGCCACATTTCCAGTTGAGCCAGTAGTTGGCGGTAATGTGCGTTATGGTTGGATTGCCGACCGTCTCACACAACAAAACGGCAGAAAAAGAAAGAACAGAAGAAGAGACTTCTCCTCCTGGAGTCGTATGAACGCGGATCGTTTTCACGCCGTCCTCATGTAAACGCGGGTGGCTTTTGAAAACGCAAAGGAAGAATCATTGCGGGAGTCTCCGTGTAAACGGGGCCATAGTCTCTTTTGGCCTTTCTGATGCCCCTCTTCAGGTTGGCTTTGGCTGCACTGTACGTGCATTCGTGAATGCAGACCGGTAATCAGATTTTTTGGTGGGAGTCTGTTTTATTGTGTTTTTGGTCAAGTAAAATATGGCCCCGTCTGAGCGCAGAGGAAACCGGCTGACGAGCACTTTCCAACGTTTGTTTTCTTGATTGCTGCTGTGACTTCAATTTCGTTGTACTTGTTACAACGATGACAAAGTTCTATTCTATTCTTCTATTCTATCCTCAGCTCA
This sequence comes from Halichoeres trimaculatus, assembly GCF_033239565.1. Lineage (NCBI taxonomy): Eukaryota > Metazoa > Chordata > Actinopteri > Labriformes > Labridae > Halichoeres > Halichoeres trimaculatus. The sequence continues at coordinate 4,637,773 of NW_027437186.1, forward strand.
CAGCAGTTCAGACTAGAAACATAGAAAAAGCTTGCAGTGGCGACATCAGTTTGAATTTAAGTGTTTATAATCAGTGTTTGACCTAATTTTCCTTAATGACTGTACATGTAAGTACCAGACTGGGATTTTCTTTTTATTAAGTCTTAATTCTTGAGTGTCACTAGATATTGTATCGACAAGAAGAGATAGAGAAAGAAGCCTATCATGTGTGATGAAACATTTGGTCTCCTAATCTAACCTTGCTTATGCATTATCATTACATTTTTATGACCAAATTTGAGATAGAACACTGGAATTTTCTGAGAAGTCAGAAATTAATAAAAAAAAATAAGATACAACTACGAACATACTTCTTGCAGAAAAATGATATACATCAGATGCATACAACTTATCTCGTATGAAATCCGCCTATATTCATCCTAAATTCCAAAATGGTACACAATAAATACATGCTGCAGTACCCTGACAGAGGTTGATATTTTGTCTTTTGGCTTATATGTATATCATATTCTAGTCTGTCTTTTCATCATCTAAGATAAACCACCTGAGCCTTATTGGAGGATGCGATGTCAAGGACACTGTGTGGTGCATTATGAAGCAGACCATTTCCAACAAGCTAGCTACACGAACAAAGTGGTCCAGTTTTTTGAAAGTTTAATCTGCATCAGAATGATCTGGATAGGGTTAAATCTGAAAATCTGGGATTTCAAAAGTAGAGATTTGAACATAATCCGTGTATCATTGGTTCAATAGATATTAATTATGAATCAAAATACAAAACATTTAAGAATGGTTCATTTTTATTTTTTCCTTATTGAAATGAAAACAAATCAAACTATACCATCTTTGTTTATAAAGCAATTCTAAAAACAACCACAGGTGTAAACAAAGTGCTGTACTGGTAGATAAAAATGAAAAGATAAAAACAGATAAGAAAAACAGACACATAAAAGAAAATATACTGCAAACAATTAAAAGTGAATAAAAGAAAATAAAAAGGAATAAGACAAGGCAAAGAAAGTAGGTCTTGATGAGCCAAGGGATTAAAATGGGTTATAAACAGTAAGGTGCGGTCCATGACGAGGGAGGCAGGCACCCAGCTAAAGTTGAAATTTCTATATATGTGTGTTATATGTGAGGCCTGAAACCAAAAGGTATAACACTCCCCTCTGTAGGTAGGGCCAGGTAAAGTTTCCTGTCTTTATAAGGCCAGGTGGGCGCAATCAGTGCCTCCCTTTGTCTGAATCCTGGTAGCCGTGTGGCAGGACTGCTTGTTGTGCGCAGGTAAGGGAAAACTTGGGAGAAACTCTCAAAATAACAAGATTCCAGTCTGAAACCTAATGTATTGTTGTAAATTTAGATGCTGGGAAGCTGTTAACGGATGAACTTCAACTGTAAAGTGCCTGGTAGGCTTATGTACTGTAAGGTAGGCTTTAAATGAGGATTTCCTGGTTGTCATTATAGGCTGAACACTAATAATGCCATTCATTCTCTAGGAGTTCTACAATTGCCTCCTCCCTTCCTGTTGAGCCAGAGTAGCCATCTTGTTGGTTTCCCTTAATCAGGGCCCAGATCAAGCCAGGTTATATAGCTGTGTATGGTAAAGTAGGAGGTTTATCACCCTCTGAGGTATTTTAGCTGTTTTGATTATGATTTTCACTTGTGTTTCTTTAATTTCAGATTTAATTGCCAGACTGCTGTTTTGCCTTCGTCGTCTTTGTGTTGGAGTACTCTGCTTTCTTCTGCTTGGCTCAATTTAGCCAGGCTTAGCTTTGGGCCTAAGCCAGTCTGTTAGGACTGTTTGTTTGCTTGTTGCACTACTGTACACAATTTAAATATTTGCTTTCAGGCCAATCCCTATCAGGATTCTAGTTCTCAGAGTAAAGCATTTTTCTGTCTTTTGTGTATTATTGACCTGCTTCTGTTGGAACACTTGTTGTTTTCTGTCCACATCTGAACAGTGTAGCATATGCTACCTTTTTGTAATACTGGACCAACTGATATTTTCCTGGTTTTATTCTTTTCCCTAACAGAGGCACAAGCTGTGGGGAGTACCCGTAGGGTCCACCTAGTGGTGTGCGGTGTGGTAGGTCTGGTGGTGGTCACCTGGATGCAGTGGATATTTCACAGTGTAGGTTTGTAGTGAGTATTGCAGTGCCTAATTGCAGTGGGTCCCTACAGTGAATTTGAAGTGAGTATTACGGAGCCTGATTCCAGTAAGTGTTTATAGGGCCTGTTTGTAGTGATCAGTCTCAGCTTGTCAGTTCACTGGGTGTTCTTGTGGGTGCACATAGGACCTCCCCACAGTAGGTACCCTGTCTAGGTTTTGTAATTTAATTGAAACTCCTAGCCTCTTTCTTTTTAAATAGCTAGCGTTTTTACTTATTTTTTATTAACCCTGTGGAAATAAATTATTGTTCTAACTACCTGTGTTTTCCTTTCTTTCAGGCATTTTACACTATAGAAGTACATGAACATAAACTGCTAATAATAAACTCAATTCGTGAATCAAATGCACGTCTCCGGCTTTTCCTCGAACCTCTAAATTTTGTTTAGTGTCGACACATCAAAGAAGGGGCGCTTCCAGGCCCAAAGGTCTATTGAGACCCTATGTGTATTTAAGGGTGTGTCTGGTCATATATATATATATGGTGCACTGCTCACATTTGCTAATACAAACTGTTACTGGCCAGCCTTGCCCCTTTAATGCAGTGACAGTCTGTGCTGTGTGTGTGTGTGTGTGTGTGTGTGCGTGCGCGTGTGAGTGACATAGCAGAAAGAGAGACGGTCTGTGTGCATGCATGGTGTGTGTGGGGCAGGGGTACATTATTTTGGTCTTTGTTTCCTCAATAAATGTGGGGTTGTGCACAAGGTGCACCTTTTTTTCCTCCTCTTTAGTCTTTTCCCTCACTTTGATCCGGACTCCTAGACACCGGTTACCAGCAACAAGCCAAGTAAATAAATGTTAATCAGCTTTCCCATCTACGGTTCAGAGACAGACTGAAGCCCGGAGTTAACAAGACGAAATGCCAATTAAAACCCGAAACATACGTTCACCTGCATTTCTACAGGATTTACATCACAGGAGAAAGAGAAAAATATGAACAATAATAACCGTATGTCAACAACACAAGAACACAGGCCAGGCACCTCCGGTATACTGTCAAACGTCTGCACTAACAAACTATTGCGAGACCTCAAAGCGGGTGCGGTATTGCAACCTGCAGGGGCAGAGAAGCGCTGTGCCTCATCGATGCCCACGTTAATCAGTGTGAGACCTTAGTACGCATGCACGAACCTGCAAAACGTTGTGATTTCAAGTAAACAGTCTCTCTCTCTCTCTCTGAGTCTCTGCCTCTGACGCACATTACAAGCATGAAGCCAGCACAAAACCCTGTCCGTCCCCTCTGTTAGCCTCCCTCTTATTGACAAATAAGCAACTTCCTTTTTAAATTTTTAATTATGACAAATTGTATACGAACAACTGAAAAAAAATATTTTTATAAAAAAAAACTATATATTTTTTTCTTGATAGCCTAGGTGAGGCACTACCTCCCCTGACCGCACACCACTGGTTATAAAGCACTATTTAAAAGTGGACGGTGAAGGGGCCTCTTTAATGTGGAAGACTGTTCCAAATCCAGGGGGCAACATTAGAGAAGCCCCTGCCCCCTCTGAGCTTCTTCCTGGGGATCGGTACCTGCAGGGGCATCTGGTTGTCTGACCTGAGGGATTGAGAGGGTGGGTAGGGGTGAAGAAGCTCAGAGAGGTAAGGCGGGGCAAGACCATTTAAACATTTAGAAACAAACATAAGAATTTAAAATCAATTCTGATGCCACGGCCACACCGGACGCAAATTCTTGAATTTAAACACCCGTCACGCCTGTAACGCACCATGTGAACGCCTGAGTCTGGACTATTTTAACAAGCTGAGGGGCTGACGTACGTCACTGTGCTGACGGAGTAGAGAGCCTGCTCATTTAAAGGCGGAGAGCTCAAAAGAGCATCTGAAAAAAAAAAGAGTTTTGGTTTCAAAAGCATGACAGGAGAGTGTGTGAAAGCCAATCAAGGCCTGCTGCCTCTCCCTGGTAATCCACCTCCACTGGCCCTGCCTGGCTGTTCCCTGCGACCTCATCTTCAACCCCCCAACTCATGTTCCCTGAGGTGTCCCTTAAGGAAATGAAGGGGTCAAGGAAAGGGAGGACCTCAGAGAACTTCCATCTTTATCCTGGCTACCATGCCCTGCTTCTTTTTTTCTCCTCTCTGTCAGGCTCATCTTTTACGACGAAACTCCACTGAGCAAAACACAGTCAGATTCAGTGATGACCCGCGCAGGCAAATCCAGATCCAGCTGCAGATGAGAGAGCAGGGACTGACTCTCCAACATAAAGTGCATTGCAGTAACCCAATCGTGATGAAATAAAAGCACAGATTACTGTTTCAGAGTGCTGCCAGGACAGAAGAGATTTGACCTTTGCCAACCGCCTTAGGTGACAAAAATAAGACTGAACAGTTTTAATTTGTCTGTCTAGTTTAAAATCATTGTCCAATTAAAAACCCAGATTGGTAACTGATGTTTTAAAATATAATGTTAGGGGTAATGAAGGTCAGGCTCTCACCTTGTCTCGCAACTCTAACCCCCAAGGAAGGAGAGGTAATTAAGTTGTCCAAACATCAGGTCTCTGCTAAAGTGGTTTCCTCCAGAGGTTTGCTTCATCCCTTCCTCTAATGTCCATAAAACCATAAAAAATTGAGACATCGCTGTAAATAAGAAGACTTTTAGTTGATACCTAGTTGACATGTGAAACTGTGCAAACATCCTTCTTTCTAGGAGAGTCCGTGATTTCTGACATCCTGCATCTAGCATGTTGTGACCCTTGACCTTTCTCTCAGAGAACGAGCAAAAGAAGGAATGCCAGGAGGGGATCTTTTCCCCCTCCCTGTGTCTCTGAACCTGAGTCTGAACTCACATAGAAGACTAAGGACACCACAGAAATGAAGTTTTTACACTGAAACTTACATTTATATCTTCACCTTTGTAAACATGTACTGTGTAACGACCATCATTGATAATGTGTGTGTGAAAACTGCTGTTTTGGAAACATATTTGAATGTAACATCTTGATTTTTATTATACTGGGATCTTAAAGAGAAAAACCTGTCATGTTTAGTCTTGATGTTAAGCATAGATGATGAGAAATGTGATTTTGACTATTACATGTGTGAATCTCTTGACAGTACAAAGTTATAGTTAGTTAGTGGTCTCTGGGATAGTTTGATCCACGTGCGAGGAAAGCTGAGATGTGAGGGGCGTCAGCCTAAAGTGACCTCACAGACTTGGCGGGAAAAGATGGATAAAGCTCCACACTGGGGTGTGGATGACAGCTCTTCTCTCTGCTCTTCAATCTTCACTCTTTGATCACCAACTGTGCTCTCAGCATGTCTTCGCACCCTGCACTGCACCTTCCAGCTCCAGACTCCTCACAGGCCCCAGACTCTGCAGCCCAAGATGCATCCAGTCATCCATCGGTGCCTACATCTCTGCCTGAAGCAAACAGCTGATCTGCGGGATTCCCTTGCGCTCTGAGATCTCAGGGTGGGTTAGGTGAATGGGTTAGGTGGGGGGTTTATGTAATGTATTACATTTATTTTAGTCTATTGTGATCAGTATCACTTTTTATTCCTGCATTTATCCTTTCATATCTTTCACCTGTTCATTTATTCATGCACATATTTCTTCTTTTAGTTAGTAAATAAACTTTTCATATATAAAGAAATTGCTTTCTGTCTTTGTGTGGTTGAAGTTAACGGCCTCTGTACACCAGTCAAAAGAACTCACAAGTAATTGATGTAGCGGCCTTTTGATATCAAGACTTGATAATGAAGATAATTCGTTGAATTATTAAATTACAGAATTCTTTACAGTAAAATTTTCTAAAGTTTCCCTGTTGTCTCTAAAATTGGGTGGTGCCCCGACTTAAATCCAAACTCACATACTGTAAGTTTGGATGTCTTTTTGAAAGTTATACTTTCGCTCCGGTGGAATGCTGGCATTCTGCTGTTAACAAATTAATTACTCATTATTAAACTACACAGGTATCAAAAAAGTGTGAATTTGGAAGATTGTATTTAATCTGACTCAGCTCTCTCAGCATATAAACCTGATCAGTCAGTCAATGTCGCTCCTTTTCCTCTCTCACTCATAAAACCCCCAAGATACTTCAACTCCTCCACTGGGGGCAAAGACTCTCCTGACCCAGAGTGGGCAGTCCACCCTTTTCCTGCTGCAAACCAAGGCCTCAGACTTAGAGGTGCTGATCTTCATCCAGACTGCTTACACCTGCTGCAAACCACCCCAGTGTGAGCTAGAGGTCAGTGTTTGATGAGGCTCAGAGATGGGATCCTAGGCCCCTGAACCTGACTCCCTCTGCTGCTTGACTGAGTCCAGTAATCCTGTCTATAAAAGTAGTGAACAGAGTGGGTCAGCATTTCAATGTAAATAAAGGAAGTAAAAAGAAAATACAATAATTACAAGAAGACAAATTTAAAAGCAGTAAGGCAACAAAAAGGCCACTTCACAAAACAGTAAGTTTATTAAAGTACAGATCTGGTTTTGGTGAATACAGTGAAACACTGACAGTGACAGCTGGAGCTCCACATGTGAGCGATGAGTCGAGACTTTCAGGTGATTTAAAGAACTTTAGGATTCTGTCTTTTCAAAACACAGAGTTAAAAGATGCTTTTAGACATTCAATGTACTTTTTTGTGTTTTTCTTACAGCAAAGGTTTTTGTGGTGTGTCACATGACGTCTTAAAACAGCTAAACATCCATGTGATGCAGTCTAAGGTGTCCAAAGGTCACAGTGAGGTCTTTTCAGACTGGTTATCTTCTAGTCTGGTGATACACTTGTGAGAAACAGGTTTGATCCTCTGAAATCTTCATTGTAAGTTAAAAACAAGCCAAGTGTCACTTTAGAACAGCCAGCTGATTCACCATCTATCCCAGAGTCCATTTGTTGACCTCTGAAAGCACAAATGAAAGCTGTGGATCTATTTCCCTGAGTGCTTCATTAAAAACTGAGGAGGCCAAGGGTCCCTTTCTTCGCACGCTGTCGATCACTGCTCGTGCTTTATCAGATCTGGTTCTTAAGGCTTGGATTAAATCCATCTCTTCATAATTTATGACAGCACGATCCAGGAGTATGTCCAGGAGCTGGTTCAGAACAGGCATAGATACTCTTTCTACAAACTGGGTCCTATTCAAGAGCAGATCTGGCTCTCGGACGCTGTTCTGCAGAGGTTCTCCTCTTGGACCTTTAAAGAAAGCAGAGGACAGAATTTTTTCATTTAATTACAATCTCTAAAATATGAAAACATGACAAAATGACAAATTTATCTCCAAAGAGGTTGTGTGTTTTCTCGATCACTTCTAAACTTCCAGATCCTGCTCATCACCTACAAAGCATTCTATAACCCTGCTCCCTCAGACCTGACAGACCTCCTCCAGCGCCACTCTCCCATCTGCTCCCTCAGCTCTTCCAATGCCAACCTCCTGACCACCATCACCAGAACTGAACACGCACTGTTGGACACAGAGCCTTTTCCTCTGCTGCCCTAACCCTTTGGATCTGTGATGATCCCAGATGGCAGTACCGTTGGCTCGCGTCGTACGTGCAATGGAAGACGTGGAATATGGTGGTCTAGCCGTTTCCATCTCACACTATTTTCAATCACTGTCTTCCAACCATGTACATCAGATTCAGCGCGCTGTGTATGTGAGGTGATGGCAGTGAAGTAGCCCATTAAATCAATCCTGCAAAAGCTTCAGAGGCCTAAAATAACATACTCATTTCAGATATGTGGGTGGGACAATGATGTCATTTCTAACATGTCATCAAATTTACAATATTGAATTTGTATATGAAGTCTAATTGCCACATTAAATTTGGATATGTCTTTACATAAATGAAGACATCTACAACATTTTCACTTGTGAAAATTCAGTTTTTGATATCAGCAATTCAATTTTGACTGGTTTAAAAGAAAGTCATAGATATCCCTTTCATAACTGTTGCACCTAAAAATGTAATCACAGATATCTGGAATTACATTGTTTTAAGCAATAACTCCAGGTCAAGATATCAATAACAATATTTTGACCAGTGAGATGACATTAGACATCTATATAAATGTATGATATTTGTAATGTTAGAACAATTGTTGATATCATAAATTAACTTTTTCACTGGTAAGAATAGAATTGTTGATATCAAAAATTAACATTTTTACTTATGAGTTGTAGATATCGTCAATTACAATTAGGACATGTTAAAATGTCACCCTAAAATGAATGTTGACTTTGAATTACAACATGTAAATATTGTAAACAGACATGTGTAATTCAATCTGAATAGAAGTCAATGGCTCAACATGATGAATTGTAATTGAGTTGCAGATATCTACAATGACCACTGTAGATATCTTTAATTAGAATTGTTGCCAGTGAAAATAACATTGTGGATGTGTCAGGTTGGAATTCTAACATGTCAAAAAGCAATTACTGATATCTACAATTGCTAAATGTTAAAAGGGCTTTCTATACTCTGTCCAAGCATCCACTAATCTCATTCAAAAACCAACTCAAACCCACCTTTTCTTGACACCTTGCAAGACCTGACTGCCACCATCATAATCTACCATCATCTAATGAAAGTGTTGGAACATGCAAAGGTGAAAACTGCAGGTGACAGGTTTGGAGCTAAGGCTGTCAAAAAATGTTTTATGAACACCAGTGAAGCTTTGACTGTGCTAAATAACTGAGATGAAAGATGCTCTTAATGACAAAAAAACTGCTCCCCTCTGGTTTCTAAGTGATGACTGATGGTGTAGTTAGATCACCTATAACCTACAGGCGGATAAATGTGGTCCACACAAAGAAAAGTGAGTGAAGAGTGGTGCCTGCCTCACCTCTGAAGGACACATGACATTTCCAGATTTCTCTCCTGTCTCTGTCCTGGATACGCACAGTCACATTCTCTGGCTTTGAAGTGAGGGAAACTTCAAATGTTGGGAAGAAATTTGGTCCCCAGTCTCCAAGAAAACATGCATACTAAAAATAAATAGCAAAAGTCATTTACCTGCCCCAGAGAAATGTTGGTTCTACTCTTCTGATGATGAATACATGTTTACAGATGAAATTGTATGACAAATAATTTTTGGTTGGACGTGAATGAAATGGTCCCACCTCTGGCTGTATGTGGAAACCCTCAGGTTCACAGTGGACACTGTATTCTTGATCACAGATAAGAGGCAGATACATGTCAGAAGAGACCGTGATGTGCTTGGCATCTCCTTGTTGGGCCACCACCTACAACAAAAGTAAAGTTTGGTATATAAAGAGCTTTCCCATATTTTAAACATGAATAAAAAGTACCAAAACTTGATTATGAGACTGAGCGTCCTTATGAGATCCTTATGATCCTTCTGTGTTTGAGATGTGACGAGGTCAATGCATCTCAAACACTGGGCCTCAAACACCAAGACCTGCCCGTGCTTTACAAAATATTTTTATGTAGTTTCACAAGTTTTAACTTGGTGTTGAAAACAAATTTGGTGTTGCATGATGTCCACTTCAGTACAAACATGGTTAGTCAAAATTTACTGCCTGTTTGAAGCAGAATGTTCAAAATTAAATCATGATACTCTTACTTAAATCCCACTGGACACAGTCACATTTTTTTTTTTAACCTCCAGGACCTTTTGGAAAAGAAACATTGACATGATGTGCCACCAGGACTCCACAAGTGTGGCTGTGTGGTGGTCATCTCTTGGGGTCAGAAAAAAATTACTTGCAGTTACACTGACTGACCACTGAATAAAGCTCTAAGGAAAGGAGCAGCAGAGAGCTCTCTAGAGGCTGATATGAAGTTCAGCCATAGAAACGATTAAATTCAGGGAAGAATGACTTTAAACAGCTGAACACTGCAGTCACCACAACACACCAGAGAGTTAAACACACACACACACACACACGCACACATACGGACACACAGAGTGTGTATCATCATCTCTGTGATAGAACCTCAGAAGGTATAACCTTTATGGCCTTTAGCCTTACCTTGACCTTTTTTTGCCATTTTATTTTATTTTGTTTTGTTTATCCAATTTCTTTAATTTTAAATTTTCTTTATACTTGTTTTGTTTTGAAATGTTTTGCTGACATTTCAATGTGTCTTCCATATCTTTGTAAAGCACTGTGAATTGCCTTGCTGCTGAAATGTGCTTTATGAATAAACTTGCCTGTCTTACCTCATTCAGATCAACATTGCCCGGCAGCAGGAGCACATCAAGCACTTCGGGGTCTGGAGGGTGGAGGAACAGTTGCACTAGGCCTTTTATTTCTCTGGGAATGTTCGGAGGCAACTTCAATGAATTGAAGACTATGCCAAAGGCAGAGAGGTGAGGGGAGTCCACTATCACATGAGTGTCTGTGATCTCCAGAGGCTCCAAGAAGCTCGTTCCAACTTCACTGATGTGGGCGATGGACAACAAGCCATCAATGAGCAGAGCTGGGGAGGTAAGGGCTTTAGTGTTACTCATTGTCACATTATTTTATTTCTAAGTCTTTCTGTATCTGCTGACATCAGGAGCATCACAAGGAGCTGCCTGTCTCCTTGTTTCATACAAAGTAGGGATGTCCCAAACCCGATCCCTTGTATCGGATCAGGCTGATTTTTGCATTTTTTAAAGTATCGGTGATCGGGAATTCTAGCCAATCCTCTCAATCGATCATTCACGTTAGCCGTCATATAGCCAAAATTGCTGCTAAACCCCAACACGTCAGTAAAACCAAGCGCTATGAGTGTACCCAGCCTCATAAAGTTGATGAGAGAATGATAAAATAAGGTATGGTGCAGTGACGTAGAACAGCAGCCACACTTTGCTTTAGTACAGAACACAGGGACAAACGGCTCAAAGGACAAAAACAAACAAACACGGTACAGGGTAGTTCACTCACAAAAGAAAGACTGCTGCGCTGTTTCTGTGCTTTAATAGAACGGATAAATGTCCATGCAGAGAGGACAACAGCGTCCAAAAAGCTCTGAGAAGAAGGTGGGACGCAGGTTTATGCTATCTCAGTTATCCACCGCATGTCTTCCCGTTCAGACGCTCGGTTTATCAGCCTGCTTCAGTGAAGCTGTACAGCACAGTCCTTGGTAACATGTGAGGATGTGATGATGGCATGATCAGTTTGACAACAAAAGACTGTTTGGTGTTTCTGCAGAGCCTCGCAGCACACTAGATTGTTCCCTTGCCATGGATGGTTCAGGTCAGTTAAAGTTACTAAGTTAAATGGACTTAATAAGCTTTAACTATTGTTTTTTACTAGTCAGTATTGTTAGCACACAAAACAAAAAGACTGCTGCTTCACTTTCTCACTGCTTCAGCAAAGTTTATCTCCAAACCCAAAAATCAGATTGGGACTCGGTATCAGCTGATACACAATATAAAATAATCAGGATCGGGATCGGGTGCAAAAATGCTAATCGAGACATCCCTTATACAAAGCACTGCACATCAATACAAATCAGGTTCATGTAGTTATGTTTCATGAAGACAACATGGCGTGTACCTTCCTCTGTTTCACAGTGTGGGAGCTGCAGCTGACGCACTGATTCCTCTGAACACTTGATGTCGTACAGCGGCCCTGCAGCCTTCTTTCCCTTTGACTGGAGGAGGCCCTCATCCCATTGGACAGTCCTGTACTGAAGCGCTGCCTCCTTTGACATAACAAACACCAGGCTGGTCAAACTACACTGGAACACACCTTGACCAGGACACCTGAACCTGCAGGACAAAAAAAATGATACGATCAAATGTTTTTCATTTTAAGACACAATTTGTTCATGTAATGTAAACCCTTTGGGTGGTCCTTGGATTGCTGTGGATCAACAAATAAATGTGTTGTGGGGTTGATCTTGAGCTGCAGCTGATGCCCTGATTTCCCTGAATCAGCGGTTTCGAAATCGGTGAATCAGTTATCTCAATCGTGACATTTCAAACAGATAAAGCCTGCTTGAAAAAATTCCAATAGTTTCCTCTGAGCAGGACTTGGAAGTTGGTGAGCCACCAGGGACATACCCTTTGACAAATAAACTCAAAATCTATTGATATTTGTATGTCTTATTCCTCAGATGAAATCACCAGGACACATTTGGTCAAATATGAACCCTGTAAATCACTTAATGCGTGGCAAAATGGAAAACTGTGGGAAAAAAATTTGATTTTACTGTTAGGATAAAATACAATAGAATAGAAAAGACTTTATTTATCCCTAAGGGGAATTTCAGGAGGAGTCACAACAGCCATAAAGAAAACAAAATTAAGAAAGTGTATAGAAAGTGAAAAAAGGTCCATAAGAAAATAGATGATGACAGCTTGTCCAAAGTTGCTGTTTCATCTTGTTAACCCTTGTCTCTTACAGTTCCTGTCAAGCTGCCTCTCTCACTGCTGATTACTGGGTCCCTTCCTAATGTGTTGCACCTGTGTCTTGTTAAACTCACACCCTTTTTCCTTCTTATACCCCTGTGTTTCCTTACTTCTCTGCCAGATTATCACTATTAGTATCTAGTCGATACATCCAGCTGTTCTCTAGTTTGCCCATGGTGTTTTTCTGACCTTCTGCCCGATTCTGTTTCCTGAATTTTTTGCGTGCTGGACTTATACCTCTGCTTTGCTGATTGTTTGATTTGTACTGAACCTTTTCTGGAATAAAGACTCTTGAGAACATTTTTCTGTCTCCACGTTGCAAATCCTTCTTTTTGAGCCTGACAACTGCCAGTTACACAGGCACCAGGATGAACCATAAATGAAATTAAGAAAACAATGTTGATTCATTTTATAGGGTTACCTGTATGTAGATTCAGTTTGTACAGGTGTGAAGGACACTGGAGCCTGGAAATAAGACAGTCAAAGTGTTACCTTTACCCAAAGAAATAACTTCTTTTTCAGTTTGGTTTTTGATTGAGTGATGAAATATTATCTTCACACTGTCAAAATTAAGAACAATGTGTCCACTGTATCCAGTTCATGTTTATGTTCACATTTGAAGGAGTTGTAGAGGGAACTCGTGTTTATTTCATGTATCTGTGTAAATAATATGCACCCATGAGCGAGACACTTGAAATGTTTTTGATAAAAAATAAAAATTATATGTCTTTGTTTTGACACACATGTTAACTGTAAGAACGTCATATGAGTTGGCTAAAAATTAAGGTTGGAAGCTCTGAACAGCTTGTTCAAAAGAAACTCACTTGCTACATGAGATTTTCTCATTTTATGTCAAAAATTGGTGGCTTTTCCAAAAGGAGCTCAATGAATGCAAACTAACACTTACCAAACAGAAACGTCCTTTCACTGCAGACAGCATGCAACTTACATATTGAACTATTATCACGTCATTAAGCCTGTTGTCAGTAGGAGAAGTCTAACTGCTCACTTAAAGCTGGTTCGAGTATTTTTTTCTAGCCATGTTTTTCATTTCAGTTCAGTGGGATTAATTCTTAAATTACTCGCTTCAACTAACCTCTCTGATCATCTATCTTCCAGTTTTTGAAATAAATTTATGTCACCTGTGGAAGCTCAATGCCTGTCCAGTCGTTATTTGTTGAACACTTTAACCCTTGTAATGTCCTCCCAATTGCTATACACCTACTGTCCTCTTGGGTTAAAGGGACCCTTTCTGGTTTGAATGTAATTTAAGGCATATGAAATAAATTTATTCAATCAGTTCTGTGTTATACATTTAAGCCCTGTTTCCACCAAGCAGATTGATTCGGTTCGTCTCGGTCCAGCGCGCATTTTGTGGCGTTTCCACTGACTTATCCCGGGACAGATCCCAAAACAACCGAGACGAGCCGTCCCACTTTTTGGGACCCTTTCGTATGGGTGCCAGACTTAACCGATCTGCTCTCGGAAGGTGGAGCTACAACACTGCAGACCATTGGTCAAAAGAATTGTCACTTATCCTGACAGCGGCTGCATTTCTCCTGGCGGCAAACAGTCTTCTCTGAAACAAAGCTTGAATGTTCTTTGTCTCAAAGAGCTACATGCCAATCACAGAGAGGATGAAATGTGGCATGTCTTTTATCTATGCTCTTGGTTTACAGTGCTCCATTTTTCGTCTTTGTTGGATTTATTAGCAGGGTAAACTGTGTTGGGCTGCTACAGCGTCACGCTATTGTTTAACAGCGGCTTTCGGCATCTCACTTACACGCCACCTACCATGTGAGGGCACAGTTTGCTGTGAGAACGCAAACGGGATCAGGCTTAACTGTACCAAGCCATGCCAAACTGTACTGAACCGAACTGGACTGCTTGGTGGAAACGCAGCTTCAGTCTGACTTCAGTCCAACCGGTAACCACACATTTTCCCTTTTCTTTCTGAATTGAGGGCAGATAAACCTTGTTTACAAAAAAAGTGTACCCTGTTTTTAATTGATTAAAAAAAACAAAAAACATTTTAACTCTATGTCATTTTGACCATTCTATCTACCAGAGTAGCATACATCTTTTTCTGGGTTTAAGTTTAGTGAGGATACTGTTCATGAATCAGTTGATTTTTTTTAACTGGAGGCAAAGAATAATACCTGCAGTCACCCTGGTGTTGAGCTGACCACATCTCGTTTGACTGTTTTTTTAAGCTGCTTACCTTTTCATCATCATCAGAAAGGTTCCTGTATCCTCCACCAGTCCTGTAAGAACCAACACAAATAGTTATAAACCACACTTCAGTCAGGAACACTCTCTTCATAGATTAACCATTTATTGCCAAATGGATACAGTTAGAATTGGCGTTAAAGCTCTGCTTTTCAGAGCACTCCCTGGGTTAGCCGAGCAGCTTGCTCGAGCTTTCCAGGGAGTGCATTGCAAACCCCCCGTATACATACAGATCAAATGAATGCATACAGATCAATAAGATACACACATGAGGCTAAATAGGAGGAGGCTGGGGTGGAGGTGGGATGATTGTGACAGCAGCAGCTGAGCAACAATGAGGTAGCAGGAATAACTGAGAATGAAGACGTGATTTAAATACACCGCCTTGTTGTTAGACACACGCTGTGATTGGTTGAGAGGGGTAGGTTAGAACATCAGTCTGTCAGCTGATCACAGCTGGGCGTATGACTTCCGTGTCCTGCATGAACTTACGTTAATCCATTTATAAATCATTATTTTGTCTTCACATTAAAATGCACAAAGTTTAAATTAAAGAAAATTACAGGACGCTGCATCAAGAATAATGTTGTGAATTTGGTGGATGAGGCTCTGCAGAAACACAGGGTTCAGTTTACACTGCTCTCATTGGACACGGTGCAGGCTCAGTTGTCCCTCCGTCACTTGTGCCTGAAACTGGCACAGACCTGCTTAGAGCTCCACTCACTCCTCAGTCTGTGACAGGTTCAGGTTGGAGTCTGACTGCAGCTTCTTTCACAGCTCAAACACATTTTTAATAGTGACTTTTTTCATGTTTCTGGACCTGAGCAGAAATAACAAATATTTGGGCTTCTCATAGTTAGATATCATGGATTAATTTATTAAAGTATAAACAAAGGATATGCGATAATTGAATATTTAAAACTGCTGTAGTTTGGTTTTGTTGTTCTTGATAAGTCGCTCTTCTTTAATATTGGGCTGTATAACATTAAACCTGCTGACTCCTGCTCTTGCCCTGCTCATAATGTCCATTTTTTTTTGTCATAGTCAATCTATAAATAATTGATTTTTCCCCTCTGGGATCAGAAACAATTAATTGATTAATTGTTTGCATCCCTGAGTCGGATCAAGATTTAATGTAGAAAAGAATGAAAGAGATAAGGCAACAGAAGGGAAAAGAAAAGAAAAGCAAAGCTGTGGCTCCAACAGAGAAATCAAGAAAAAGACATCACATGATGAAGAGAACACAGCCTGAGATACAGCGCTGTTTAAAGATAGTGAATGAAAAGAAAATCTCCACAGACTCTGACAGTGAGAGGCAGAGAGACTCAACACAACAGTCGACTCAGAGTCACCATTACAACAAGCTTCCTGTAGCCCACCATTGTTCTCCCACAGCTTCACTGAGGAAAGCAGCTGCTGACAAGTTTGGCAGTTAACGGATTCAAAACTGTCTTTGCTGTGATACTAAATGTGTTTGTTACATTATAGCTGAAAGCAGCAAGAGCTGAGCACAACACTGAACTGACCTCAGAGTCTGCAGGTCGTAGAGATGACTCTTCTGAATATCAGACAGAGGCTTCACTTCTGAATCCTTCAGGCCGTTCAGGTCCAGGTCCAGCTCTCTCAGATAGGAAGGGTTGGACTCCAGAGCAGAGGCCAGAGAAGCACAGCTGATCTCTGACAAATGGCAGCCCTTCAAACTGAACGAAGAATCAATTATTTAAGTGAAATCCTTTTCTTATTCAACCAGATGTGCTGATGTTTTTAAATGTGTAACTTAACATTACAAAGTCCTGATTATTCATTTGTCTTAAAATGAATACAGAGACATTGTCATCCTGTTTTTGAGTATCATCATGATGTCATAGGAATCTCAGCCTTTGTGTCTGGCAGTGTGATAGTATGCTGAGGCTTGTTAGCTCAGGTTTGGGCTCACAGGCCTCTCTATGAGCAGAGGAACTTTCCTCCTGTTCATGTCAACACACATTAGTAACATGCCGCTGATCTGAACACTCTGTACACAAATATTGAGAGAAAGGAACCAGAATCAATAGAAAGCTAAAATGAGTTCAGAGGATTTTCTGGATACAGATGGGACTATTGAAGAAAACTCTCAACATTCATTTGATGGATCCATAAACAGTGGATCTATTTCACACAGACTGAGAGTCACACAGTTTTCTCAGGCTGCAGGCAACATTTAGTACCTTAAATATCAAAATATCAGTGAACTGACCTCAGAGTCTCCAGTCTACAGAGAGGATTCTCCAGAAATCCACACAGCAGCTTCACTCCTGAATCCTGCAGCTTGTTATCACTTAGGTCCAGCTCTCTCAGATAGGAGGGGTTGGACTCCAGAGCAGAGGCCAGAGAAGCACAGCTAATCTGACCTGACAGCCTGCAGCTCCCTAGTCTGAAAGGAAAATAAATTATTTAGTGTTTCATAATGTGTTAAAAATTGAAGAAGAAAAATGAGAGTCCAAACAGCAGAAGCCAACATTATTCTGTTATTCTTCTTCACCCTCTTCTTTGGATTAACTTGGGGATTAAACAATGTTGGCAGAAACAGGGGTTGGAGAGACTGCAGACCACATTTAGTGCATAAAACATGAAAATATGAACTAAAAAAAATCTCCAATTCAATTTTATAAATGTGCTGAATGTGATTGTTGGTATCTTTTTAATTCAATCTTTAGTCAACCAGATAGAAAACCAACTAGGATTGTTAAACACGTTAGAGCAACAGTTATAGCAAAGAGTCAATGAACTGACCTCAGAGTCTCCAGTCTGCATGAAGAACTCTTCAGAAAACCACACAACAGATCTACTCCTGAATCCTGCAGCTTGTTGTCACTTAGGTTCAGCTCTCTGAGATGGATGGGGTTGGACTCCAGAGCAGAGGCCAGAGAAGCACAGCTGATCTCTGACAAACTGCAGTTTTCCAATCTGAATAAATAGAATGTGAGTTCAAAAATCACCTTGTGTATTGTCATGTGTTAAGAGTTGAAGAAGAAGAAAAATGAGAGTCTAAACAGCTGAAGCCAACATTATTCTGTAATTCTGCTTCTCCCTCTCTTTTGGACTAACTTTGGGATTAAACAGAGTTGGTAGAAACAGGGGTTGGAGAGTTCATATTTTTTAATTCTGGAAGCTGATGGGGCAGTCCAGAAAGTCGTGTTAAGCTATGGGACAAATTCTGCTGTTATGGTTATTTTACATCAACATTCTGCCTAATGCAGGACTGTCCATATACATCAGCTGTCAGCCAAACACACCTCTAGTCACTTCATAATTTCCCATTTAATGTTTCTTTGATTTATTATAGTGAATCAATTGTCAAAAAATGGAACTGGCTTTACCCTGTACATTTTAAAAGAACTCATCTCTGCTTCAAATGAATGTGTGCATGGGAAATATCCCCATCTGTGCATCGGCTCTTTCCATGACTGTGTCTGTGCGCAGAGGATGCTCAGCTGAGAGGAGACTACAGAGTTTGACATGAACTCAATATCTAAACACAAAATGGGAATTTAACTTTTACTGCAGAGAGCTGAGGGATTGTCATCAGGGGCTCTGTCTAGTTCTCATATTAACAGATAAGAACACAAACGCTTATGAGAAAGGAATCAATAGAGAGCTGAAATGAGTTCAGAGGATCTTCTGAATCTGGATGGGACTTCAGAAGAAAACTATCAACATTCATTTGATTGATCTACAAACAGTGAAGTTTTTTTAAACTGATATAAGAGTCAGTCTTCTCTGACTGCAGGCTATATTTAGTACAATGAACATGAAAAAATGAACCCAAGAAAGTCTTTTACTGAACTTCATAAATGTAGGCATTATCTGATAAAAGTCAGCTTTTATCTTTTTTTTTACCTAATAGAAAACTAATTGGGATTGTTAAACAATAACAACACAGAGTCAATGAACTGACCTCAGAGTCTTCAGCCTGCAGAAAGGACTCTTCAGAAAACCAGACAGCAAATCC
Organism: Halichoeres trimaculatus; assembly: GCF_033239565.1. Taxonomy (NCBI): domain Eukaryota; kingdom Metazoa; phylum Chordata; class Actinopteri; order Labriformes; family Labridae; genus Halichoeres; species Halichoeres trimaculatus. The sequence continues at coordinate 4,656,482 of NW_027437186.1, forward strand.
ATTCTTGAATCCTGCAGCTTGTTGTCACTCAGGTCTAGCTTTCTTAGGTAGGAGGGGTTGGACTTCAGAGCAGAGGCCAGATATGCACAGCTGATCTCTGACAAACTGCAGTAGTCCAATCTGAATGGAAAATAAATGGAAAGTGATGTGAGTCGAGAAATCATTCAGTGTTTAATAATGTGTTGAGAGTTGAAGAAGAATAATTTTAGTCCAAACAGCTGAAGCTGACATTTTTTTGCAATTTTGCTCCTCCCTCTACTTGATCTAACATGGGGCTTAAACAGAGTTCTCAGAAATGGGAAGTCACTTAATAAAAGCCCACTTAATGTTTCTTTGACTGACTCTACTTTAAAAAAATATGTGCATTAGAAATATCCCCTTCTGTGTGTCAGCCCCATCCATGACTGTGCGCAGAGGACACTAAGTTGAGAAAAGACAATAGAGTTTGATGTAAACTCAATATCTAAACACAAGAAGAGAATTTAACTTTTACTGCAGAGAGCTGAGGGATTGTCATCAGGGGCTCTGTCTAGATCTCATATTAACAGAGAAGAACACAAATGTTTTTGAAAAATAAAACAGAATCAATAGAAAGCTGAAATGAGTTCAGAAGATCTTCTGGATCCAGATGGGACAATTGAAGAAATAGTCATCATTAATTAGATTGATCTATAAACAGTGGATTTTTTTCACACTTATCTAAGAGTCACACAATCTTCTCTGACTGCAGACTCCGTTTAGTACATAAAACATGAAAAGTTGAGCTCAAGAAAATGTTCAACTGAACTTCATAAATGTAAGAAATGTATGAACAAAGTCAACTCCCATCGTTTATTTATTATCTGCTCAACTTTTATTCAACCAGATAGAAAACCAACCGAGATTGTTAAACATGTCAGAGCAACAGTTATAACAGTGAGTCAGTGAACTGACCTCAGAGTCTCCAGTCTGCAGAAAGGACTCTTCAGAAAACCACACAGCAGCTTCACTCCTGAATCCTGCAGCTTGTTGTCACTCAGGTCCAGCTCTCTCAGATAGGAGGGGTTGGACTCCAGAGCAGAGGCCAGAGAAGCACAGCTGATCTCTGACAAAGTACAGGTCAACAACCTGAATGGAAAATAAATGATAAAAGTTCAGAAATTATTCAGTGTTTAATAATGTGTTGAGAGTTGAAGAAGATGAAAAATAAGAGTCAAAACAGCTGAAGCCAACATTATTCTTTTATTTTGTTTCACCCCCTCCTTAAGACTAACATGGGGATTTGACATGGTCAGAGTTTCATCCAGAGCTGTAGATAACAGAAACATCACAGTAGTGGTTCATCTATAAATGTGAATATCTATCAGTATTTGCTATAAGCACGAAGCTTTGATTCTAAAAATAGATCTTCCCTCCAATCCTATCTTCAGTGCATTTTTTATAAACTCACTCATTCGTTTGATAAGTCTCATCACAGCATTATTTTGCAAGAGGGATTAGTGTTGTCACGATACCAAATGGCAAAACCTAAAACATCACAAAATGAACAGAGTAAGCAGCTTGAAGGGAAGGCTGCCTCAAGTGGGTCAACGCTGATTTCTACGGCATCTGTGAAGTCTGTAGGGCTAAGGGAGATTTGTAAATTGTATTTCACACAATCACACGCACACAAGGGTGCGTGCGTGCGCGCGCGCGCACACACACACACACACACACACACACACACACACACAAAGTTTAATAGATTACATGCAGAATCCTGGAGGGAACCTGGACTCATTTATTATTCGCAAGTACAACTCAAGTTAGTTAATGTATAATCCTGCCAGACTTTAACAGCCATCAATTATTCTTAATGCTCAGCATACTGTAGTTTAGCCTACACTGTGTGTTGAGACACTTAATAACACACATTTAACATGAATACTGTAAAAAACATTCTAACCGTATTATTTATGCAACACTTTGGAGTCTCCTTAAGGTTATGATCATTGTTAACGTTATAAAACTTGTCGTATCAACTACAAGCAGCAGGGAACTAGTTTGCTTTTCACCAAGTAATTGACAGTCATTTGACTTGTGTTAGGGCATGTCTTTTGAATCTGTCACTCCTGCTCTTTAGGAGGTGAAGATGCTGAACAGTGAGGGGCTTCGTCATGTTCGTAGTGTTTCCTCTATGTGTGTCAGTAGCAAGTTTTATATACAGGCTTCGATACGCCTACTGGATTAATAGGCCGCCCCTGTCAGTTTCATAAGCATAGTAACACACACACACACACACACACACACACACACACACACACACACACACACACACACACACACACACACACACACACACACACACACACACACACACTTTGGGGAGAGAACAAGTCTCTGCCAACTACTAAGGACGTAACGATGCATCATAAGACATTTAGAAAACGATACAAATGTGCCGTTTACAATTCTTAGCTCTGTATCGCATACAGCTAAATTCTGCCCTGATGCGCGCACACAAAACATGTATTTGTTTATTTTTTGAATAGATTTTTTATTGAGTATTCATATCCCATACATTCCAAATATACATCTCTGTCTCTTTTTAGCCTTGATACAGTTGTACTATTATATCTTAACAAATAATCAACTTCAAATAAGGAACACCGAACAGTTGTGCAAACAATTACAAAAATAATAGAAAAAAAAAAAAAAAAAAAGGGAGCGGGAGAATAGAGTGGAGTGGGATCCAGAGGGCTCAGTTGTAGAGGTATATACATATTAGAATATTTCTTCATCTATTTACACACATATACACATACCAAAAATAAATAAATAAATAAAGTACACATATATACATGCATACATATATACATAAATGTACATACAAACACACATACATAAACACATATACACTCACATACACATATATACATATACACATACATACACATACACACACATACATACACATATATAAATAGAAATAATAATAATAATAATAACAAATTATAAAATAAAATAAATAAAACATAAATAAATAAATAAATAATTTTGATAAATGAATAAAAAAAAGGAGACATGCAAAAATATACACATAAACATACATATCCATACATACACACATGTACACAGATACATACACATTTCCTTACTTGTATACCTACACCAAAATTTGGATTACATTCACAATGAATAACATTGTCATAAATAAAGTCATAATGAAGGTAGTAAGTCCCCAAAGACATCCCCCCACCCCCAGTCTCCCATCTTCCCCCACCTACCCTACCCATCCCATACCCTATGTGCTTTCACTTTTCACACTGTTTTATATTTGTATACTGAGGTACTGAGGTATTTATTGATCTGGTTCCTTAATAGTAAGATATGATATCAGGGGCATCCAGATCTTGTTAAATTGTGATATTTTGTCTTTTAGAAAGTATCTTATTCTTTCCAAGTGGAGTGTTCTGGTTAGGTCATTTAGCCACATCCTGACTGTAGGGGCCTTAGCACTTTTCCACTGTAAAGGTATCAGCTTCTTAGCCATTATAAGACTGTAAGAGAGGAAAAACTTGTTGTGTGTTGTTAAGTTTCTTAGATTCTTCAGATATACCAAGAATAATATGGGAAGGATCTGGCTCAATCCGAACACCCAAAACCCCAGACAAGGTGTAGTGAACATCAGACCAAAAATGTTGTATTCTTGGACATAACACAAAACTATGGAGGAGATTTGCAACTGGGGCATGACATTTGTCACAAGATGGCAATATATCTGGATATATAGCATGCAATTTCTCTTTAGAGTAGTGGAGCCTGTGTAAAATTTTAAACTGAATGAGACCGTGTCTTGCAATGTTAGAAGAGGTGTGTATATTTTCAAGGCTTTTTGTCCAATGGTCGTCAGAGATTGTTATGCCAAGTTCCTCTTCCCATTTAGATTTGAAAACATCAGAAGAAGGGGAGCAAATAGATGATATAGTGTTATAGATACGAGATAATAATCTCTTTTCATTAGGAGAGAGTTTAAGACAGTCATCTATAACTGAATTTGGTTTCATTTTGAAATCTTTTGAATGTTCTCGTATGTAATTCCTCACTTGTAAATAACGGAAGAAATTATTTTTCCCAAGTTTATATTTTGTCTGCAATTGTGAAAAGGAAGCAAAGTTGTTTTTTTTATATAAATCACCGATACAATGTATACCGATTCTACTTCATGTAGAATAGGTCCCATCCAAAATAGATGGGGCAAAAGTGGGGTTTTTGTGGATCGGTAGGGCCAGAGATAAAGATTCAAGTTTAAGATTGGATTTGATTTGATTCCAAATACGTAGTGAACTGTGTATTATGGGGTTGTTATTGTAAAGCACTTTTTTAATTCCAGATCTAGTTGGGGTAAGCAAGATTGCACCTCTGGAAATGGGTTACAGTCTTCTTTTTCCATCTTGAGCCAGTTAGGTGAAGGTAGTGAAGTAACTAACCAAACAGTAAAGTTTCTGATGGCTGAGGCCCAGTAATAGTACAAAAAGTTTGGAAAAGCTAGTCCCCCTTTAAGCTTCAGTTTACACAGATGTTTTTTGGCAATCCTGTGGGATTTATGTCTCCATAGAAATGGGGCAATTAAAGAGTCTAGATTTTTAAAAAAGGCCTTGGGGAGAAATATTGGAATATTGAGAAATAAATATAATAACTGTGGGAGGAAAATCATTTTTATAGCATTGATCCTGCCAACTAAAGAGATTGGTAGAGTATTCCAAAATAGCAGTTTGGCCTTCAAATTTTCTATGAGGGGGTAGAAGTTTGCTTGGCAAAGAGACTGGTATTGTTTTGTAATCTTAATCCCTAAATAGGTAAATTATGTCTGAGAGATTTTAAATGGAAAGTTATTGAGATTTAGTAAATTATTTATCTGGATTGGCATGAGGACACTGTTGGTCCAATTAATTCGGTAGCCAGAGAAGGTTCCAATTAGGTCAATTTTATCTAGAAGTGGTGGAATGGTAGTTTGTGGATAGCTAATATATAGAAGGATATCGTCTGCATATAAAGATATTTTGTTGGATGAGTCTTTAGTGTTGTAGCCCTGTATCTGAGGTTCTAATCTTATACTTTGAGCAAGGGGTTCAATAGCAAGAGCAAAAACCAAGGGGGAAAGGGGGCATCCCTGCCTTGTCCCTCTATATAAACAAAAAGGAGGGGAGAATGTACTATTTGTAAGGATGTGAGCAGTGGGGTTTTTATAAAGAAGTTTTATTAATGAAATCATTTTATTACCAAGATTAAATCTATTAAATACTTCAAATAAATAGTCCCACTCTATCTGGTCAAAAGCTTTCTCAGCATCAAGTAAGAGTATAGCAAGGTCATTATGCATTCCTCGTTTTGTGTACATGATATTCGAAGGTTAAAAGTTGAACTCCTATTAGGAATAAAGCCTGTCTGGTTAGCATGAACTATCTTTTCCAGTGAGGGAGACAGCCTATTGGCTAATATTTTAGCAAATATTTTTCCATCTACATTAAGGAGTGAAATGGGTCGGTAGGAACTTACTTCTTGTGGGTCTTTTTCTTTTTTGTGAATAACTGTGATAACCGCCTCACTTAAAGTGGGTGGTAGATTACCAACTGCTTGGGCATGTTCATAGACTCTTAATAGGTAGGGGGATAAAGTTTGGCTGAATTTTTTATACAGCTCAGATGGCATCCCATCCGGACTAGGCGTTTTGTTGTTTTTAAGTGCTGCAATAGCTCTCTGGACCTCTTCAACTTTTATCTCAGAATTCAGACTTTTGCAGTCTTCTTCATTTAGTTTGGGAAGATTACATTTATCCAAAAATGCATTCATCGCTCCAGGTGTAGCTGTATTCTTTGAGGTGTATAGTTCGGTATAGAATTCAAGGAACCTGTCATTAATATCTTTTGGCTTTGTTAGTACTGTACTGTCCCTAGCTTTAATTTTGTGTATTGTCCGCTTACTTTCCATCTTTCTAAGCTGTCTAGCTAAAAGTTTTTGTGGCTTGTCACTGAATTCGAAGTATCTTTGCTTGGCATAGAGGAAGGCTTTACTTATTTTTGTTGACATTACATTATTGTACTCATATTTTAGTACTGCATTTTTTCTGTACAGCATCATTGAAGGAGATCGAGCATTCTCTTCATCCAGTAGTTTTATTTGATATTCTAGATCTTTCGACTTGGTCACATTTTCCTTCTTTTTTGAAGCTTCATATGAGATCACACAGCCCATAAGGTAGGCTTTGAAAGCTTCCCAAAGAGTTGAAGGTGAAGTTTCAGGAATATCATTCATATCAATATATATATACATCTGGGTTTTCAAGTATTCACAGAACTTATTTTCTGTGAATAAAAGAGGATTCAGTCTCCAAGACCTATGGGGTTTATCTATACAGTTCAGATGCACCGAGAATGTGAGAGGGCTATGATCAGATATCACAATATTATGATATTTTGTATTCACTGTGAAAGGCACAAGTTTAGCATCAATTAAGACATAATCTATTCTACTGTAGGAGTTATGCACTGATGAATAAAATGAGAAGTCCCTCCCTGTTGGGTTCAATGTTCACCATACGTCTAGAATATTTGTATTTTTAATGAAGGTGTTCAAGAATTCGTTTGATTTATTCCTTGGAATTCTCTTTGTGGAGGATCTATCAAGGTAAGTATCAAGGACTGTATTAAAGTCTCCACCAATAACAAGATTTGTTTGGAAATATCAGGGATCAATGAAAAGATTTTTTGAAAAAATATAGGATTGTCTGAATTAGGAGCATAAATATTAACAAGAGCGAGAGAGATATTGTACATTTCTCCCATTACTATGATGTATCGACCCTCTTTATCTGTGATTACATTCTTTTGCGTAAAGGGAACACCTTTTCTGAATAGAATAGCCGTGCCTCTTGCTTTGGCTGTAAAAGTTAAATGGTATATATCTCCTATCCATTTTGTTTTTAATCTACCATGAGAATTGTTTTTCAGGTGGGTCTCTTGTAGAAACATAATGTCCGAAGCAAGTGTCCTCAGATGAGCCAGAACCTTCCCCCTTTTAACTGGATTATTTACTCCACGAACATTCCAACTTGAAAATGTCAGACACCCCCCCCCTTAATATTGTTGGTTGCATTACTTTGCATCAGTAAACTTTGACCAGAACAACATTTTCAGTATCACAGATTTAATCATATGGTATCTAAGTGAAAAGCACCCCCAAATAACCCAACCCATTCTCCCTAGAATCTTCCCATTACCCTTCAACTGGCTATCCATTCCCTTAGACAAATAAAAACACTTGGAAGAGAAAACAAAACAAAAAAAAAGGAGAAGAAAAAGAAACTGAAATTACTCTGACTGTCTTAAAATAACAGTGCGAGCCTTCTTAAGAATTAAAGAGAAATAAAGTAATAACTTAGGTTACTTCCTCACAACGTTTGAGGGGTTGTTAGCTTCTAACTTCAGCTTGGTAACTCGGTATTTTAGACTTATATAGAGTATATTAAATATATTAAGGTACAATACAATTATGAACACAGATGAAAGGGAATATGCACTCAGGGTGTGGCAAACTATAATGGCACATATGCTCGCACTTCAAGAACTTAAAAGGTTAGCTATTCTGAACATTAGTTACCAGAGTAGAGGAAATGTATTCTACTTAAGAGATTAGTTGTATGTTTAAATTTACCCTGAGTCTTTAGGAAGTTGTTAGATAAATGTATGAGGAGAATGATAAAGAATCCTATGTGGAATGAACAGAATATGTGTATTAAACTAGAGTATTGAAAGCTATTGTCAAAACCATTTACCACACCTATAACTTTACTTAAATTGTTGTGTCCATCACCTCACAGTTAACACATGATAGAAAATCCAATTAATAATTTAAGCTCAACAGTAGAAATCAGTAGGGATTCAACATTTTAAGCTTGACATCAACATTAAGTCTGTTGACGGAAAAAAAAATGAGAGCAAAGTTGGAGAAGAAGATATATATATGTATAATCCAGTAATGAAACAAATATTTGAGTTGGACTAATTAGCAAGTGGTGACACTGACGGTTCGAACCTTCGAGTGTATCATCTTGAGTAGTAGTGTTATTTTGGGAGGGGTCTTACCGTCATATGTTTGAGATCAAAGCACCAGTCCTACGAAATTATCCATGGCGAGTGTAGTGTTGTGTTGTGTTGTGTCTCAAACGTATCCGGTCACAAGAAGTCCGCAGGAGTAGGAGCCAGCATTTCACTGCTGTGAATGTCTCAGTTGTCCTCCACTTGCGTCGTAGCTGGACCTGATGCAGATGTAGAGGCAGAGAGGTGTTCTGCGAACTCCTGGGCCTTTTTCGGATCTGTAAACGAAGTTTGTTTACCATCATGGGTAACCAACGGTCTTGCTGGATAAAGCAGCCCATATCTGACGCCTGGCTGAGACCGTAATAGCTCCCTTTTGCGGTTGAATAAGGCTCTCCGCTTCGCCACAGCGGGCGGGTAGTCGGGGAATATTTGGATTCTTTTTCCGTCATAGTACAGCTGTTTTGCTGCGGTAGCTTTCCGGATTATATCCTCCAACACATGGTAATAGTATAACCTCAGGACTAAGGGCCTGGGGGGTTCATGAGATTCAGGTCGTTTACGCAGAGTCTGGTGTGCTCTATCAATTAGAGGCTTCTCGTCCAGGGAGAGCAGGTCCTTCAGTAGCCCGGCGATGAAGTCTCTTGGTTGGGGTCCTTCTATCCCCTCTGGGATTCCGGTGATTCTTAAATTGTGCCGTCTCGAGCGTCCTTCTAAATCTTCACATTTCTCGGAGAACTTCCCCAGCTCAGAGTTAAGTCGGGTGACTTGTTGGCGGAGTTCAGTAACTTCGTCTGGGTGGTAGGTGGCAGACTTCTCCACCTCTTTAATAGTAATCCCATGCGAGGCTGTAGTTTCTTCAAGGACTTTTATGGATGACTGAATTTCTTTCGAGGCAAGTTCTTCTCTGAGGACAGTATAAACAGTTTGTATACGAGAGTCCAGAGTTGCGCAGATATCGTCTTTAATTTGTGCCACTTCATTGCGTAGCGCGGTTATAGCCGCTAGCACAGTTCGGTTGGTTGGGTCCGCCTCTTCGTCCATGTTGTCGGGAGCAGTTGTCTCACTCGAGCCTGGGGTTGGTTCAAGGCCTAGTTCCTGTTATTTGATTTTTTTGCCTCTCGATTTTTTCATCCTTCCTTATCTGTTTGTTTTTCTATCATACGTTGCTGTTACTTAGACATTGCACCTAGAACACTTAGTAATGGATTTTAAGTACTTTTTGTTTGTTTATACAAGAAAGTTACTGGAGCTACCAAAAACACGTTTTACTCCTCCATTGCTCAGCAGCGCCCCCGATGCGCGCACACAAGAAAAAGTTACTGGAGAAAATCCATTCGGCACCTACTACAATCATTTACCAGAATTTACAGGTACCACCTGTCACTCTGTGTGGTTTCTATTTACTTAAAACTTCATCCTGATCAGTTTGTGGGGACTGGAATGATGATTGGCGCTGTGCTACGGCTGGTGTGTTACACACCGTCTGATCGTTAATCCTCCTCTTGCTTCTTCAGGAGTCACCTTTCTGCTGTCTCTTTGAGACAGGAGTTGTAGTTTGGCTATCTTTGCTGTCATCTTTAAAAATCTAAAGAGGAGTTTTCCTCAGTCCGTTAGTCTCATACCACACACTGTCGTGTGCCTCTATGCAGGGGTGTGTCTAAACTTTCCGGCTGGGGTGGCACAATGAGGGCAGTGACATAGTTAGGGGTGACCAGGGTGTACAAATGTACAACTTATTACTATTTAATCTCTTTTAAATCACTCTTTACTTTCACATATGAGTAACTATTACTGTATTAATACTTTGTTCCAGTGTATGATTTTAGTATAGTAATGTATTTCACATAAATGTGAATCAGCAAGTCTAATACATTTAAAGTCATTTTTAAGCCCAGATGAACAGTGGCATTAGATAAGGCTAAATTATGTTAGTGCTAAATAAATAATTGATTAATAAAAGTTTGAAGCCATGATGAAAAAAAAGAAGAGAAAATATATTTTGTAGTTTTTATACATTAAAATATGTGGATGTGTGCGTGTGTTTTAAATTTTGCATTCACTGCATGGGTTGTGTTTTGCAGTTGCAAAAATTATTGAAATAATATTTTTCAGTCAAATTTTTTCTGCAAGCTTATTCTGTAAAAAAAAAAAAAATTGAGAAAATTGTATTGCTAGCCCAGGATTGGAAATCGTATCAAGTCGTGAGTGGAGAGTATCGTTACATCCCAAGTTTGCACCTCATTTCTGTTTTATCTGTTATTGCTTTGAACCTTATTGTGAATGTTCCTTTCCACTTTTTACACACCTTCCACTCCAGGGGAAGTCATTGGTCAGGACGTAGCAGCTGTATGAATAAGACATGGAGAAATTCTCCTGAGAGGATGTTGTCCTGATCATTGCAAGGATGAGGAGAAGCAAACTCCTCTGTGGCCACCACCTTATTGTGGTGGAGGGGTTTGAGTGCCTCAATGATCCTAGGAGCTATGTTGTCGATGGCGACCGCCCCTGGTAGGGTCTCCCAAGGCAAACTGGTCCTAGGTGAGGGGCCAGACAAAGAGCGGTCAAAGACCCCTAATGATGAGTACCAACAGAATTTAGTTCACCCTGGCGTATGGTCGCCGGTGCCTCACCCTGTAGCCGGGCCTGGGGTTGGGGCCCGCAGGCGAGTGCCTGGTGGCAGGGCCTTTACCCATGGGGCCCAGTCAGGCCAAGCCTGAGGTGGGTGACATGGGTCCATCCTTCTGTGGACCTTCCACCTGAAGGAGGAGCCATAGGGGTCCGGTGCCATGTGAATCGGGTGGTGGTCAAAGGCGGAGGCCTTAGCGACCTGATCCCCGCTTAAGGAAACTGGCTTTTGGCACATGGAACGTCACCTCTCTGGTGGGGAAGGAGCCTGAGCTGGTGCAGATACCGGCTAGATATAGTCGGGCTCACCTCAACGCACAGCTTGGGCACTGCAACCAACCCTCTCGTGAAGGGTTGGACTCTTTTCTTTGCTGGTGTTGCTCCGGGTGACAGGCAGAGAGCAGGTGTGGGCTTACTTATAGCTCCTCAGCTCTCTGCCGGCATGTTGCAGTTTTCCCCACTGGACGAAAGGGTTGCTTCTCTGTGCCTTTGGGTTGGAGAACGGGTCCTGACTGTTCTTTGTGCGTAAGCACCAAACAGCAGCTCAGAGTACCCACCATTTTTGGAGTCCTTGGGACAGGTGCTTGAAAACATCCCAATTGGGGACTCCATTGTCCTACTGGGGGACTACAACGCTCACGCGGGCAATGATAGGTTGACTTGGAGGGGCTTGATTGGGAGGAACGGCTTGCCTGATCTAAACCAGAGCATTGCTCAGTTGTTGGACTTCTGTGCTAGTCACAGTTTGTCTATAACTGACACCATGTTCAAATATAAGGGTGTTCATAAGTGCATCTGGCACCAGGACACCCTGGGTCACAGATCAATCAATGACTTTGTAGTCGTATCGGCTGATCAGCGGCCGTATGTTCTGGACACATATTTTCTGGTGAAGAGAGGAGCAGAGCTGTCGGCTGATCACCACCTGGTAGTGAGTTGGATCAGGTGGCGGGGGAAGATGTCAGACAGGCAGACTTGAACAAACAGTGAGGATTTGCTGGGAACGCCTTGCTGGGGACCCTGTCAGGATGGTCAAGCTGAAGAAGGAGTCTCACAGGGCATGGTCGGCTTGTGGGCCTCCAGAAGCAGCTGGTAGGTAAGTGTTGTGCCGCTCTTGCGGTCACTGAGGCAAAAAACTTGGGCGTGGGAGAAAGTCAGTGAGGCCATGGAAAAAGATTTTCATTTGGCACTGAAGAAATTCTGGCAAACTGTCTGGCAACTCAGAAGGGGAAAGTGGAAAGTCACCTTTGTCCACACTGTTTACAGTGGGGACAGGGAGCTGCTGACCTCCAGAGTTGCTGAGAGTATAGTCCTATTCTTCCACGTTCCCTTACTCCAACAAGAATTAAGCAGTCCTGGTAAATATAGACCTGAGAGACTTTTTTTAGTTTCATGCTCAGAAAAACTCCCAAAATGTACCAAAAAAAAAATCAAAAGCTCAGAAAAAGTTTTTTTTAAAAGCTGAACAACAAAAGAATGAGCTTCAGTCGGTGAACTGACCTCAGAGTCTCCAGTTTGCAGTGTGGACTCTCTAGACCGGCTGACAGAAGCTCCATTCCTGAATCCTTTAAGTAGGTTTTACTCAGGTCCAGCTCTCTGAGATGGGAGGGGTCTGACTTCAGAGCAGAGGCCACAACTTCACAGTGAGTCTCTGAGAGCCCACAGTGTGTAAGTCTGTAATAAAGTGAGTAAGAATGAGAAAAGACTCTTTATATTGTGAATGTGTTTGATTAGAACAGAGTGGATCAGATCCAAAACACATCATGTTAAACTTTAAGAAACCAGTAGATCACTATCTTCAGAGGAATCAGGGTTTGTAGTCTTTTTATTTTCAGACCTAAACTATTCTATCACACTGATTTTCATGTTGATCTCAGGGAAACTTACCGAGCCTTCCTGCAGTTCCTCACAGCTGGAATAAGTCTCAGTCGACCCTGATTTGATGTGTTATACTTGTTCAGATCAAACTCATCCATAACCTCCTCTGACATCTGCAGCATGTGGGCCAGAGCAGAGCACTGGATCTCTGAGAGTCTCTTTGATCTGGTCTTTGACTTCAGGAACTCTTGGATCTCCTGATGGACTGAGGGGTCCTTCATCTCCGTCAGACAGTGGAAGATGTTGATGCTTCTGTCAGGAGAGACCCCATAACTGTTCATCTCTTTCAGGTTGTTGATGACTCTTTGGATCATCTCTTGACTGATGTCTGTGTGACCCAGAAGACCTCCTAAGAGTCTCTGGTTTGACTCCAAAGACAGTCCATGAAGGAAGCGAACAAACAGGTCCAGGTGACCGTTTTTACTGCTCAGAGCTTTCATCATAGCTTCATTCAGGAGGTCTGCCAGAGGGGGAACTTTGTGTTCCTTTCTCAGCAAAGCCTTAAAAAAAGATATGATCCCCTTTGTGTGCTTACTTTCAGTGTGTCGTCCCTTCAGAAAGTCCTCCACTACTGCTGTGTCTTCATGTGTGAAACAGTGGAACATGTAGACTGCAGCCAGAAACTCCTGAACGCTCAGATGAACAAAGCAGTAGACTGTTTTCTGGAAGATCACATCCTCTCTTTTAAAGATCTCTGTACAAACTCCTGAGTACACCGAGACCTCTTTGACATCCAGACCACAGTGCTCCAGGTCTTCTTGGTAGAACAGGATGTTTCCTTCCTCCAGATGTTCAAATGCCAGCCTGCCCAGCTTCAGGAGAACTTCTCTGTCAGCCTTCGTCAGCTTCTGAGAACTGGTCTGAGGACTGGTTTGAGGACTGGTCTGAGGATTAGTCTCATGACCCTCAGCATACTTCTTCTTCCTCTGAGTCTGAACCAGCAAGAAGTGCAAGTACATGTCAGTCAAGGTCTTGGGCAGCTCTCCTCTCTGCTCGGTCCCCATCATGTCCTCCAGGACTGTAGCAGTGATCCAGCAGAAGACCGGGGTCTGACACATGATGTGGAGGCTCCTGGAGGTCTTGATGTGTGAGATGATTCTGCTGTACTGTTCTTCATCCTTGGACCTCCTCCTGAAGTACTCCTCCTTCTGGGTGTCAGTGAAGCCTCGTACTTCTGTCAGCCTGTTCACAAATAAACGAGGGATCTGATTGGCTGCTGCAGGTCGAGAAGTGATCCAGACCAGAGCTGAGGGAAGCAGATTCCCCTGGATCAGGTTTGTTAACAACACGTTTACAGAGCACTCCTGTGTGACTTTAGACACAACCTGAGTGATGGGCCAACCCAGATACAGTCTGTTTTCGTCCAGGCCGTCAAAGATGAACAAAAGTTTGCAGTCAGCCAGCGTCTCTGCTCTCAGCTTCTCTAATGTTGGATGGAAAACATGGAGCAGACTGAGGAGACTGTGCCGCTCATCTTTGATCAGGTTCAGTTCCCTGAATGAAAGCAGGACCACCAGACTGAGGTCTTGGTTTTCAGAGCCCTCTGCCCAGTCCAGAGTGAACTTTAGCACTGAGAAAGTTTTTCCAATCCCAGCCACGCCGACTGTTAGAACCACTCTGATGAGTTCTTGTTGCTCAGGTAAGGCTTTAAAGATGTCCTGGACCTTGATGGGAGTGTCCTGGAGGATCTTCTTCTTGGAGGCTGTCTCCAGCTGGATCACCTCATGTTGGGTATTCACCTCTTCACTTCGTCCCTCTGTGATGTAGAGCTCAGTGTAGATCCTTTTGAGGAGGGGTCTACTTTCTGCTTCATCGTGTCCTTCAGTCACACGTTGATATCTCCTCCTCAGATTGGACTTGTGTTCATTTAAAACCTCCTGCAGAGCAGCTAATTGAGACAAAGAGAATGTGAAAATGAAGGAATTATTTCCATGAGCTCATCAATATGAAAAGATGTGCACAGAGTCCTCTCAGCTCTCTGTGTCCACGTGTACAAACCAAGAAGCAAACTGAAACGACAGTGAATGAAGAGACAGAGGACAGTCTCCTCAAAGCAAAATACGTCAGCTCTGAATTCTTTTGGCTTTTTGTTTCCTCTGAGAGGAGAACACAGACGAAAGAAGAACAGCAAAGAGATCTGCTAGAGCAGAAAAAACAGTAAAGGTACATTTCACTAGGCTTTGAAACGTGATGATGATCCTGCAAATGCATGATGTTTCTAGAGTAGTTTCTTATTGAAGGGACCATGATAACCCATATCTACTGTTGCAAATACTAGAGCCAAGGTCACCAATCCGTCAATCAAGATCAAATGGTAGATATTTAAAGCTTCCCCAGTAGATTTTAAGAGCTCTTAATAGAAAATAAATCAGTAAATACACTGCCTGGCCCAAAAAAAGTCACCGCCCATAAAAAAGGTCACACACTCCAATATTTTGTTGGACCACCTTTAGCTTTGATCAGAGCACGCATTCTCTATGGCATTGTTTGGATAAGCCTCTGCAGTGTCACAAGATTTGTTTCCATCAAGTGCTGCATTAAATTTTCACCAAGATCTTCATTGATGATGATAGAGTCTGACCGCTGCACAAAGCCTTCTCCATCACATCCCAAAGATTCTCAGTGGGGTTAAGGTTTGGACTCTTTGGGGGTCAATCCATGTGTGAAAATGATGTCTCATGCTCCCTGAACCACTGTTACGGCCGCCGCCGCATTATGAGTGGGCAGGGTTGCCATGTCTGCGAGCTAGTGCTTTGTGTGTGTGTGTGTGTGTGTGTGGTGTGTGTGTCTCTCTCTGAGTGTGCTTGCATGAGAGGGTGCTGCCCACAGGGTGCTGCGATTGGCGGATGAGCAGTTCGGCGGGACCAATCCACGTGGAGCAGTGGGCTCAAGAGGCTGCAGACGCGGACGCACGGGGGCAGACACTTTGTTAGACTTTTGTGTTAGGATGTTTGTTATGTGTGACGAGGGGAGGAAACCTAACTGAACTGTGTGTAACTTGTACGGGGCTTGGGGAGCTGATTCGGAGTTTCGGTTGTGTTAGTTATTTTGTGTTTATCTCGCTCTAGGTTAGAGTTGATTTAAGTTGTAAATTTGTGTCTTTCAAGTAGCCACCTCCTCCCCATTCGTTTGTACACCTCCCCTCTGATTAACTGCACAGTTTCTTTCCGTTGAAGCAAATAAATAACTTTATTATTTACATCCAGCTCCGTCGTAAAAGCTCTCTCTAAGTTCTTTTCAACGTTTGGGTTTCCTCGTGTAATCCAGTCTGACCAGGACACCAACTTTCAGTCCAAACTCTTTAAGCAGGTCCTCCAGGTTTTGAACGTAAAGCATGCAGTCTCCAGCGCATATCATCCGGAGTCCCAGGGTGCATTGGAGAGGTGGCATCAGACGTTAAAGTCCATGCTCCGCAAACACTGTGCAGAAACGGGAAAAGGATGGGATGAAGGGATTCCTTATGTGTTGTTCGCGGCCCGTCAAGCTGTCCAAGAGTCCCTGGGGTTTAGTCCGACTGAGCTAGTTTTTGGCCACACGCCCCGTGGCCCACTCCAGTTGCTGCAGGAAAAGTTCCTTGCGTTAGAGGCGCCAAAAGAGAAAAATGTTCTCGACTATGTAAGTAAGTTTCGCGAGCGCTTGCATCACGCTAATGCTGTGGCAAAAGAGTGCCTTTCTGCCACTCAAGGTGCTATGAAGCGCCGCTATGACCGTTCTGCTGTCTGTCGCCGATTCCAGGCAGGCGATAAAGTTATAGCTTTGTTGCCTATTCCTGGATCTTCTCTCTCTGCTAGATTCTCCGGTCCCTATGACGTTGCTGATCGCCTTAGTGATACAGACTACGTAATCTCCACACCGGAGAGAAAGAGAAAAACTCGCGTGTGTCACATAAACATGCTGAAGCCCTATTATTCGAGAGAGCCCGAAACAGTGCCGGATCAGCCTGCCTCGCCCTTAAAGCCTGTGAGCACACTGACTGTGTCCAGGGCTGTTGACATATCAGAGGAGGATGATTTAATGACGCGTCATATCTCCCATCAAAGCGCCAGGCTGCCAAACTCGGAAATGTTAAAAGCACTCCCGTCTCAGTTAAGTCACTTGTCGTGCGCGCAACAACGTGATGTAGCTGAGATGATCGGTCGTTTCCCGTGCCTTTTCAACGATGTTCCGACCCGGACTACAGTGTTAAAGCATGACATAGATGTCCAAGGAGCCCGGCCCATACGACAGCATCCGTATCGCGTGAATCCGGTTAAGCGTGAACTTATGAAAAAAGAAATGGATTATTTGCTCCAGAATGGGTTGGCTGTCCCCAGCAGTAGTTCTTGGAGCTCTCCATGTTTGTTGGAGTCCAAATCAGATGGGTCCCCGCGATTTATCACAGATCTGCGCAAAGTTAATGCCGTTACGGTACCGGACTCATACCCTCTGCCGCGAATGGAGGATTGTGTCGATACCCTGGGTAACGCAAAATATGTCAGTAAACTAGATCTCTTAAAAGGCTACTGGCAAGTTCCACTCACCGACCGAGCATCAGAGATATCGGCCTTTGTGACGCCTGACTGTTTCCTGCAGTATACTGTAATGGCTTTCGGAATGTGTAACGCCCCTGCCACATTTCAGCGTTTGGTGAACACTGTACTCTCAGGTTTGACCAATTGTAACGCGTATTTGGATGATCTGATCGTTTATTCTTCCACATGGGAAGAGCACATTCAAAAACTCGAGCAGGTGTTTACTCGACTCGCGGACGCGTCTCTGACTTTGAATCTAGCTAAGTGTGACTTCGGAAAGGCCACCGTCACCTATCTCGGGAGACAGGTTGGACAGGGTCAGGTGCGCCCCTTAGAAGCAAAAGTCTCGGCTATAACAGAGTTCCCGGTACCCACCACCCGAAGGGCTCTCCGCAGATTCTTAGGCATGGCCGGGTACTACAGAAGTTTTTGCCGCAACTTCTCCTCCGTGGTTGAACCACTGACAGCTCTGTTGAGCCCAAAGGTTGAGTTTGTGTGGTCTGCTGATTGTCAGCATGCGTTTGACAGCGCTAAGTCACTCCGTAGCCATGCCCCTGTTCTGGCCGCCCCTGACTTTGCGCGTGCTTTCAAATTGGAGGTGGACGCCTCAGCTGTTGGAGCTGGAGCGGTCCTATTGCAAGAGGATGCTGGTGGAATCGATCATCCTGTGTGTTACTTTTCAAAGAAATTTAATAAACATCAGGTTAAGTATTCAACGATTGAAAAAGAAACGCTTGCTCTGTTGATGTCATTGCAACATTTTGAAGTCTATGTGGGTTCCAGTTCTCTGCCTGTGGAGGTGTTCACCGATCACAACCCACTCGTTTTCCTCTCCAGGATGTACAACCACAACCACAGGCTCATGCGCTGGGCACTGATCGTGCAGGACTTTAATATCGTTATCCGCCATAAAAGAGGGTCAGAAAACGTTGTGGCTGATGCCCTGTCCAGGGGTGAGTATTGAGTTGTGTGTTATTAGTGTAACGTTGCTACATGGCACTGTGTTATGTGGAACTGTGTCACAAACTCCTAGGAGTTTGTCTCTTGAGGGGTGGGGTGTTACGGCCGCCGCCGCATTATGAGTGGGCAGGGTTGCCATGTCTGCGAGCTAGTGCTTTGTGTGTGGTGTGTGTGTCTCTCTCTGAGTGTGCTTGCATGAGAGGGTGCTGCCCACAGGGTGCTGCGATTGGCGGATGAGCAGTTCGGCGGGACCAACCCACGTGGAGCAGTGGGCTCAAGAGGCTGCAGACGCGGACGCACGGGGGCAGACACTTTGTTAGACTTTTGTGTTAGGATGTTTGTTATGTGTGACGAGGGGAGGAAACCTAACTGAACTGTGTGTAACTTGTACGGGGCTTGGGGGGCTGATTCTGAGTTTCGGTTGTGTTAGTTATTTTGTGTTTATCTCGCTCTAGGTTAGAGTTGATTTAAGTTGTAAATTTGTGTCTTTTAAGTAGCCACCTCCTCCCCATTCGTTTGTACACCTCCCCTCTGATTAACTGCACAGTTTCTTTCCGTTGAAGCAAATAAATAACTTTATTATTTACACCAGAACCTGGGTTTTATGTTGCTTCCCTTTCCCCTCACGAGTCGGGTTGTAACAACCACTCTTCCACAATCTGAGCCCAATGAATCCTGGTCTTGTCATCTTGGAATATAGCTGTATGGTTGAAGTCCAGATTAAGGGAAAGAGACTTTTAGGGACTTGTTGGCAAAGAGAAATAGTTCCTCCTCATTACATGTGCTCAAAGAGTGAGTGCTTACTATGGCTCCACTTATCTCTGTGAAATGGCGTTTTTTACAGATGAAAATTATAAAATCAAAATACATGAGCCGTCTTACTGACAGGCACCTTATTTGAAATGGTATGGTACCGATGCCCCGAACCTGGCAATTGGTACCGATATTCAACAGTACCAATTGCCAGGTACTTTATCGTGTTCATGTGGTAAAAAAATTTCAATTAGTTTAATGATATATATATATATATATATATATATATATATATATATATATATATATATATATATATATATATATATATATATTTTGCAATTAAACACATTTATTCTTCAATATATAACCTTCCATTGGTGTGTTTATATCTAACATGGAAAATCCCCTACTCTTCCACTCCCTCACAGTCACAAATATGCATTTAGGTACCTAAACATGCTACCTTCAAGTTTTACGTGAATCAAAACCTGGTTCTTTTGACAGAACTCGGTCGGTACCTATTAAAAGTTTCTAATTCAGTACCCATCCCAATTCACAGACAGTATTTAGTCACAGCCATCCCATTAACTTGTACATTCACCGGCCACTTTATTAGGCACACCCGTCCAGCTGCTCGCTAACACAAATTTCTGATCAGCCAATCACATGGCAGCAACTCACTGCATTCAGGCATGTGGACATAGTCAAGACAATCTGCTGTAGTTCAAACCGAGCATCAGAATGGGGAAGAAAAATGATTTAAGTGACTTAGAATGTGACATGGTTGTTGGTGCCAGATGGGCTGGTCTGAGTATTTGACAAACAGCTCATCTACTGGGATTTTAACCCTTAACCATCTCTAGGGTTTACAGAGAATGGTCCCAAAAAGATAAAATATCCAGTGAGCGGCAGTTCTGTGGGCCAAAATGCTTTGTTGATGCCAGAGGACAGAGGAGAATGGACAGACTGGTTGGTAGGGGTGTAATGATCCATCGATATACATCGATACATCGATTGGTTAAGCAATGATCCAATCACATCGATGGAAAGTCTAAAGATCCATCATCATCGTGGTCTTTGATGTACGCCTTTATTTTGAAATCCCGACCGGACACACATGTCCGTCTCCGTCCAACCTCGTTCTGAAGTTTCCTCTCAAGCCTCACGCACTCAGCGTATGAGACACACATTTGAACCTTTTCACTCTCTGACACGCCACGCCTGATATTTCTCCTGCTGTAAATTGTACTGTTTAGAGCCCAATGAGTCACACCGCTGTAGGCGATCGTGTAGCAAGACGCTGTTAGCATCACAGAGCTAAAAGGGAGCCAGACATAACGGCCAATCATAAAATAGCTCTCCTGTATCCGGGTAAGATACAGCCGTCCTGATAGCAGAGGATGCATGCTGCACACACGACAGGAGTGCAGTGAGTTATCTCATAATTTGATTTTGTAGCCACTGATTCATGAAAGTTCATAAAGTTAAAAAGTAAAACAGCGAGAGCTTAGTGTCATTCCTCCTCCACATCGACTATTACACAGTGAAACAAAGTCTGATCACACTGACATACAAACTGTGGTTATCAGCATCACAGTAAAAAAAAACTATCAATGTTAAGTTAGTTAAGTTGATAGTTCTAATTTTGAACAATAGAAATGTTTGGGTTTAATTAAAATCAAAGCTTCACATTTTTGGTTTGATAGAAAATGGTCAAATGTTGGAGGTCAATAATAAAGTTTATGTAATCAGTCATTTTTAATTATAGTGTTGCATCATTACTCGATATAATAAACAAACATTACAGTATAACAGTAAGAACCATAAGGTAATTGTAGGGGCAAAAAATACCTTACCTGAATTCAACCAGTTTTAATTTTAAAACATAATTAGATCATACAGATGGCTATAATCCTCTACAAACTATCATTCCCAAAGGTCAGCACATTGTTCCACATTTCAGTGCTAAAACTATTAAAATTGTTTTGTATTTCTTTCTTGCCTCAGGTGAAATGTTGTTGATTGTGTTCAGTGAGGACATTATATCGTCTTAAATCGATCGAAGGCCCCAGAACCGTATCGTATCGTATTGTATCGTGACAGACTTTGTGATATCGGCAAATATCATATTGTTGTCCAAAGAATCGATATCGTATCGTATCGCCATGAAACTGGTGATTTACACCCCTACTAGTTGGAGCTGATAGAAAGGCAACAATAACTCAAATAACCACTGATTACAACCAGTGTCTGCAGAAGGGCATCTCTCCACAGTCCCCAGATCTCAATCCAATAGAGCACCTTTGAGATGTGGTGGAACAGACGATTCTCATTATGGATGTTCAGCCGACAAATCTGCAGCAACTGCGTGAAGCTATCATGTCAATATGGACCAAACTCTCTGAGGAATGTCTCCAGTACCTTGTTGAATCTATGCCATGAAGGATAAAGGCAGTTCTGAGGGCAAAAAGTGTACCTAATAAAATGGCCGGTGAGTGTATATGTCTATGTATGTGACTGTGTGACTGCAGGAACCTGCCTGACTTCATAACACTGGCTGCTGTAAGTTAGAGACAACAGGAATGAAGAAGAGTGGCAGTGAGAGAGACAGGAGGACTTGTGGGTTATTTCCAGAGTTGGCCTTTTAGCACAGTTTCTCTGAAATGCTCTGTGTTGTTTTGATACTGTTCATTATTTTGTGGATCAATTAGTATTTGTTGTAGTGAGATGACCTTAATCCAGTTCATTTTTCAAGTAGTGGAAACAGTTAAAATCAGTGAAAGTTTTTCATTCAAATTTCAAAGAGCTTTTAGGGCTATTTTAAGCAGACAACACAAATTAGCAAGTGACTGGTGCATGTAGAATATATTCATAACGTTTTGTTGTTGTCTTGTTTCGTTTAATCTACAGACAGGGTTCTTCATAGAGAAAGCCTGAATTCAAGTGTTTTACTTCAAGTATAACAAACTAGGCTCATTAAAGGTTGGATGAATAATGTGTTGTTCTTTTTCAAGCCTTAAATTGGTAAATCTTATGTTTCACAAAGCTTGAGTATGGAGATCTTGGGCTTTCGAAGGTTGATGACCACAGCACTAGAGCAATGTGACTCCTTCAACACCAGTTCAGAAACACTAAAATATCCGTTCAAAGCCTAAAAACCTTTAAAGTTGTTTCCAGTTCATTATCAGATTAGAGTGTGACACCTTTGGTTTCCAATATTTAACTTTAAACTTTTAATGATAATATCTGATATTGTGTTTTACAACTCTTTGCTTTATGTTTGTATCAGGGGAGTAAATAATGAAAGTAGAGCTTCTAACATGTAGATTTCTGTCATGCTAAATCCCACCTAAAATTGGCATTTCTGTCATGCCACCCCCATTAATAGTTCATTGATTTGTGTTACTCTCAGATATGAAAAACTTTGTCATAAATGTCACTTTTTACCTTCTTCTCCAGGGTGGATGCTGCTCGAGAGTTTTTCCACCAGATCCTTTCTGGGTATCTTCTCCAGAATTTCTCTCATCACCTCTGCAGACTGTTGGTTGTGTATTTGTACGATCATATCCACTGTTTTCAGCCTGTTTGCTTTATCCAGCTCACTCACTGGGGTACCATGTTCCACTAGGTACCACTTAAACTTGTCGAATTCATCATTACCCAAATCCTCCAGTATTTTCAACAGCAACTCTTTTAAGCTCATTTTCCCAATTTTAGGCGGCATTTTTCACTGTGAAAACAGACATGAACATGTTTATTAAGCTTTGAATGATAAAAAAGACCCACATCAAGCAACATGACCAGCAAAAATACATAAATTAGAAAAATCAGACCAGAGAACAGGAGAGCTTCAGCTAAAACATGATCAATACTATCAGCACCATATGTGATATAAACCTGTCTCAGTTCTGTAAAAGGAAGTGGTTAAAGAGCCTGGCTCTCATTTACCCTTTCAATCCCAAATTTTTCCCTGCAAATCAGTATGAAGTATAACTACTTATGTCTGCCAGAGTACTCTACGAGAGTCGAAGGAGTTTGCCTTTGTTTACAACAAGACATATCTGTCGTGGAGATTTTTTAGGCTCTTTTAATTAATTCCTCTTCCCTGCCGAGAGTGGCCGCAATTTCACACCATGAATTATTTACCAATTGGTTATCACAGTGATCTGTGTGTGAAGAGTCATACAGATTCCTGTATTTATTTGTGTTTGTCTGGAGATCCTACATGTATCCATGGCTGCATTGTTTACATGCAAAATTAGCTGTTAGCAGCCTGTAGCATGTCAATGCTAACTAGTGTAGGGCTTGATGATTTCCCTCGAGGTGAGGAGGAGGAGGTGAGGACGACGTGCTGGTTCTCAGGTGTAAGCTGGGATGTGGACCTGTTTTTCCACCCATCGTTGACGGGAACGTGGGATCTATCTCTGGTGAACTGGACGAGCTAGCCGTGCTAGCTGTGATGGATCTTTGCATGGACCGGTCAAGCACCAAAACCACTGTTCCCACTAAAATGTTAAAAGCCTTTTTGTGGCATTTATGAAAGAGAATGGATACACTGACCCTTGGAGGTTCTCAACTCAGACCATATGGTTTTCTTCTTTTTCAAACGTATCCACTCCTCTTTTTATCAGATTGATTGATTGACAGATTGATTGTGTTGACAGTGCTTTCATACCATTTAAAAAAAATCTCAAAATCCATCGACACATTTATAGAAAATAATGCATCCATTACAATCTCCTGTTCCCTTTTGCAGGAATCAGGTAAAGCTTTTCTACAAGGAGAAATCATTTCATTTACATTGTATGTAAATGTGGGGAGTTTGACTTCAAAAGTGATCCTTATAAAGTTCCCCCTCTACATATA
Organism: Halichoeres trimaculatus; assembly: GCF_033239565.1. Classification (NCBI taxonomy): domain Eukaryota; kingdom Metazoa; phylum Chordata; class Actinopteri; order Labriformes; family Labridae; genus Halichoeres; species Halichoeres trimaculatus. The sequence continues at coordinate 4,680,135 of NW_027437186.1, forward strand.
TGCCTGATCTTAATCCACACTTTAAAATGAGACTATCAGTGCCATTATTACAGGTTACAGGTTACTTCAAAATGCTACTTATTAGCTTCCCGATTGGGTCGAGCAGGACCAGATTGATTTACGGCATATCTAGGTCTCTATGACAACACCATGTTGGCTGATGAAGTTTAGAACTGAGAAGAGATATTTGTGTTTTCCTCTGCTGAAAATGATTTCTGTGATTAATTTTGTATGGTTGACACTAGAGCCTGACTGTCAGTCAGAAAAAGGACAGAAGAGCAGAAGAAAGAGAAACAGAGATGCAGCTCGAGCTGAGGGTTAAACTGTTTGTGACGATGTTGATTTCAACCCACATGCAGCAGTTATTCTATATTGTAAATCTGACCTTATTTACATCCTATAATTATTCAGGTAGTCGGCTGACCTCATTCTTTGAGCACATACTGTTGCTAGTCTGGCTTCCAGTGTGACCACTCCACTGAGACTGCACTCCTGTCAGTCACCGAATCACTGCCAATGGAACAAGAAAAATTTGCTTAGAACTAGAATAGAATAGAAAATACTTTATTTATCCCCGAGGGGAAATTCAGGACTAGAATAACTAACTAGAACTATAATAATAATAATAATAATAATAATAGAATAGAACTAGAATAACGTCTTGGCATAGGTAACTTTTCTTTTGTTTGTTTTAACTCCCGGGACTTCTCCCTCTCTCCTGGCAACCATATAATTTTTCGGATTGGCTGAGGTGATGCTCCTTTTACCAATAGGAAATGAGTGTTGTGTTTCTTTGTTGTTTTTTTTAAATCTTACTTGCACTTTTGGCAAACTGCTCAGAAGCACCGGCTATTACTGTTTTTTCCTGCACCAAACGTGTGACAGCATTCAGGAAACAGGTTTTCAGCAGTCTTTAACATTAAATGTTTCATGCTTGTCATCTGACACACTGAATCCAAACCATCTCCAAATTATCAAGCCTTCATTTATCTTTGACTAACTTTTCATCGGTAGCTGAATTCCTCTGTCCGTCTGTATGTTATCCCTGATTGATGGGAGAAGGGGTTATTTGTCACCTCGGAGCAGAGATGCTGTGTGTGTGACATACAGACACAGAGAAAGGAAGAGGAGAAATAGGAGCAAACTTGCGAACCATGTTAAGAAATAAACTGCTTAATAATACGCAAAATGAGCTTTATAGATACAAATGGTACAGTCCCTTTTATATTGCGTTGAAAAAATATATCAATTTAATTGAAATATCCATATATCGCCCAGCCTTACTTTCAAACAGCCAATCAGCATCCAGAAACATTTCTACAGTTCAACAGTGATCCAGCAACATATGAGCTCAGCGATCCCGATCATCAAACAGGGACAGGTTTCTCTGAAGGATTCTCACCATAGTGTATAAAACATGGACGTAGTCTCCCTGACGTCACCCGTCTGTTTCTGAAATGGAAAATGAAGCACATCGGCTATAGCGGATTGGAAGTGGCAAGGGCTTCACGTACAGCTGTAGGCCGCCTGTCAGTCACGTGACCCTGAACTGTGCTTCTGATTGGGGGAGCTTGGGATCTTAATATCCTCTGAACGGTTGAGTTAGACAATATCCCCCCCCTGTACAGTGTGTGCTGATAGTAAAATTAGCAACTCAGACAGGAGACGTTTTTTGAACCAGGCTGTAAATAGGTTAATTTCTGCTTTGAAAACAGCTTTTTTTTTGGATTGGTGTGTTTGTGATTTCTGGTACTTCAGGAGCCAGCTTCAAGTGAAAACTCGAGAAAAAGCAGATTTTAGCACTCCCGTATAGTCTCATATTCTTAGACCGGAGGTGCTGCTAGGTTCTCACCTGCTGAAGTGAGTTCAGCTCAGCTCACAGACACTTTCCACTTTCATGTGTGGGTACAAGAAGCTGCTGCTTTGTCCCTCCTCAGTCCTGGTGTCTGTTTGCATTTCATCTGAGGACGCCGTCTCATCCTCATAAGCTCAGAGTGACATCAGGACTGGTCTCACCTGTGGCAGAAACCAAGGCAGTGTCAGATTACAAACTCCTCACATGATGTAGTTGTACTGTCTGACCACTAGATGGTGCTGACTAACCTTTTAATGAAACAAACATTAAGACTGTCGGTGTGTCCTCCGTTTGAAATACACACTAACATGTAAAAATATTAATAAAGTTAATAAAGTGAAAAATATTAATAAATAAATTTTTATTTGCTCTACATAAACACTGCAGAGTGCCATGGATGATTTATGAAGCTGTTTTAATTTTTTTTGACTGAATTCTCATTATACAGTTATAAGACCAAATACAGTTTGCAGGTTGCTTTCAGTCTACCATAACAGACAGAACATAAAAGGGGGTGAGAGCTCTGAATGTCACCTCCATGTTGATAGCTTATCGAGTGTTTTCTGTTCAGTGTTTTGTGGCACGGGAGGAGAGACCAGACTGGCACACCAAGTTTGCTTTAACAAAAAAAAACCCTAGTATCAGATCTGGTCCGATTTTGGCATTTTTTAATGTATCAGTAATCAGGAATTTTAGCTGATCGTCTCAATCAATCATTCACATTAGCCATCATTTAGCAAAAAATGCTGCTGAACACTGAGGTGCCATTATAACTGAACGTTGTGAGTGTCTCATCAAGTTGATGAGAGAATGATAAAACAAGGTATGGTACAGTAATGTGGAGCAGCAGCCACACTTTGCTTTGCTACAGAACGTGCACAACCAGGCACATTACAGCAATAAAATCTGCTTTACAGCATCTTACGGTAATTCTACAGGGACATCCCTGCCAACATCTGTTTGTGGGGCCAATGTGGGGCACAAATGGGATAAAATGTGGGTCCCACTAAGAATTATAAAATTAGTCTGCTGTGGGATGCTCCATTAATGCAGGATTGCACATGTCGTTACATGAAGCCCAACTGGGCAACATATACCAGACCAATCTCAGTCCTAAATAAAAGTTCTACGTGGATACGACATGGAGACTACAATGTAAAAATATGGATTGCACTTGGGATTGTACGTGGGGCCCATATTGCTTTCAAGCAGGGTGACACTTCTTGTTAGCTGGAGCACAACTGGGTCACAAACCCTATTAATATAGAAACAATTTCATTAGCTATGAAAAATCCCCAAACAAAATGAAAAGTGACAAGAACTGGAATTGGCATCATTTTCCCTTCAGCAAACTATTAAAACATATGCACCAACTTAGTGTTAGGCTTTGTAATTGCTTTCTTTACTGAAATGACAAGTCTCTAAGTAGCAACCAATAAATAACCTTTGTGTCCATGAAATCACAAAAATTAAAACAAATTGAAATGTGAACAAAAAAGAATAGTCACACTAAATAAATTTAAAGCAATGTATCAAAAATAAAAATAAGTATGTAAAAAAAAGTTTTCCAAGTTGAATGTAATTTGATTGAATTCTGATTTTTTTAAATAAGTTATTCGCTGTCAACTTTTACTATCATGTATGTTATAACTAGGGGTGTAACGGTACATGTATCCATGCTGAACCGCTCCATAAGGCCGTTCGGTTCGGTACAGTGCTGTATTCGAATGAGTACAGTAAGTTTACGTTAGCCGTTGCACATGGCTCTTTAATATTCACCTGAGTACTCATCTATGATTGGCTGAGCAAGGAAGGCGTTTTAATATTCATGAGGAAAGTGGTCTGTGATTTGTGCTTTGCAATCATGTGCATATCATGTGGACGTGACATCTCACAGTGAGCCAATCAGAAGATGAATATCAAAGAGCTTCAGTAGCCACAGGAGCTTGTGTCTGAATTGTGCATCATGGCTGCTGCTAACGACCAACCGGAGCTTGAAGAGCCTCCCCCCTCGCTGTATAATGGCGAGTTTTTTGGTTTAATAAACATGCTAAACAAGCAAATGGTTTTGCGTTGTTCCATACCGCGCCAAAAATGTACCAAACCGTGAGTTTTGTGAACAGTTACACCCCTAGTTATGAAATTTGGGGCTAAACTGTGATGTCATTTTTCTGTGCATCGCTGCTTTCACATTTCTCCCTTTGCTCTCTCTATGGAGCACAGTTAAGTTCTGCCCTGAACAGCTTAGTAAATAGAACTTTGCCACAGGTGTCAACACTAAGATGGAGTAGTTACAAGCTTTGAAAACTAAAAAACACCATAAAACGAAAGGTTAAGAGAAAAGCCAGCACAAATCCTCTTCATTCCTAATATGCGGGCTTTCTGTTTGCAGATATTGATAGTACTGACCTTTTAGGAGCTGCAAACACCTCTCACCACACTGTCTAAATTGTGACTGCACAAACAAGTTGCCATGTAGCTGTAGATGAGTCCAATCGTAATCAGCTGGAGAGTCTTACTACAGCTAATCAGAGGAATTTAGCTTATATAGAGAGTAAGCTGTGGAGAAAAACTTGACTTGGTAGAAAAAAACTGACTGCAATTTTGGAATCAGCATGACAATTTTAGTTTGGATCATCATAAAAATCTAACTCAACAGACTATTTTTAATTTTTTTTTCAAATTGCTCCCCAGTGTTATCAATGGTCTTATATGTCTCCCATTTTTCTATAATTGCTCCCACAGTTGATCTATTCACACCAACCTGCTTGCTGTTGTAGATTCACTCTCCCCAGCCTGGTACAGGTCCACAATTTTTCTCCTGGTGTCCTTCAACACCTCTTTGGTCTTGGCCATGGTTGAGTTTGGAGTCTAACTGATTGAGGCTTTAAACAGGTGTCTTTTAAGCAGATGAATCATCAGGGTGGATGGGTGTTAACGAGGCATTACGAGTTCTGCTATCAGGTCAAACAAACAGGTCAGTACATATATGTACAACAAATTAAAATAAATAAATAAATAAAAAAAATCATCAGCATTATCCCACAATGTTTTTATTCATAATGTCACAACTCTTTGTAACAACAGAACAAGAATACAACAGTGTCCTCTCCCTTTGGGCATGGAGCCTAATACTGGCATTTATTGTTGTTACGTTACATCAACCAGTTTGAATGGTCAGTCAGTCAGTATCTTTTTTTTAAGTGATATTTAGATTACTTAACATAAAGGTAACCCTTATGTCTTTTGGTTTGGCTAATTTAATGGTCGGGTTTGCTATGTTAATTTCATGCATAACTTAGCTTACCTCAAACGACCTCCATCAGAGTCACCAGGAAAGTCCTGACCAAGGTTAAGACACGACCAAAACACTGACCTAAAAACATTGATGAGACAAAAACATTAGTGTGCACCAATGATGAATGGTGGGGACTTCATCGGCAGGGGGATGGGCAGGACAGTGAGTGTAGCATGTTCACAGAGAAGAGAAGGCGCTGGGAGATGATTCTTATGGTAGTTTCCAGCTCTGTGACTGAAAAAAACAGTGTGTGTGTGTGTGTGTCTGTGAAAGCATCACATTCACTTTACGGTGCAGCCGATGTATGTGTGAATATCTGACCTAAATACCACCCGAAATACCCTGCGTCTCTGGGAGCGCGCCCTGTGCTGGTGAGAGTGAAGACGCAGACATAAAACTCCATCTCCGGGCTGCTGTTTTTAGTCACTCACTGAAATTAGAAATTCAACCTGAAGTATCCTGCATCACATATTGTTTATACTGGGTGAAGACAGTTTCATATTTAACATTCGCCTTTTGTCTGTAAAAGTTGTGAGAGGATGTCCAGGACTCACAAGAGGTGATTTGGTGTCAATAAATTTTAAAAAATGACGAAGGTGTTGAAATAATAACCTGGAAAAAGCACATTTTCATCGACTGGCCCCTTATTATGGTCTCAGTGTTTTTTTACTGACCTTTTATATACGAAATTTATTGTGATATGTTAAGGGCTGTCACGTCCTACAATAGCAGTGGATTAAGGCAAAAAGTTATGAAAGACCCCCATTCCTATGACCCAGTGTTTCCCAATCCTGGTCCTGGAGGACCCCTGCCCTGCATGTTTTAGATACTCCACTCCAGCACACCTGATTCAAATGAATGGCTCGTTATCAGGCTCGTGCAGAGCTTGATGACGAGCTGATCATTTGAGTCAGGTGTGCTGGAGTCGGGAACATAAAAACTATAAAAGTCCAGTCGCTGTTTTGCATTTGTTTTCAACGAAGCCAGTTGTGGTGGAGATAGAGCGCCTCCATCCTACCTCGTAGCAAGCTAGTAAATCATTATAATTACTCCCGAGCGGGTCAATAATTCATAATTTAGATAAATGTCTTTTCCTCAACTTACCTTTTTTTCTCTGACATCCGGGTCCCAACTTTCAGAAACTCCAGCCGCCATGATGACCCGCCCGCACAACTGGATGCGTCTCAAACTTTTTTACAGTCTATGGTCTCAAAGCAGCAGAGAGAGGCGCATTGGAGGGACGCGAGGAAATAAAAAGAGGAGAGAGGAATGAAGGAGATTCGTTGCTGTGTCCCAATTCCTTCGGAGTACCCGGTCTTCGTTGCCTAAGTAGACCGTTAAGGCCAAACTGAAATGAGAAGGTCTGGTCTACAGAGCATTTCCTGTTGTTGTTCACTCTCGACGTCACACAGCGCCGCCCTCCCCTGTCAGGCTTACATTACTTTTCAAACACACGTAAACCAAAACCTTACATTGAAAAAAGAATCTTTTTCACGTTTATGCTGTTTAACTTTGCTTGTATTATTATTATTATTATTATTATTATTATTATTATTATTACTATTATTATTATTATTATTATTATTATTATTATTATTATTACTATTATTATTATTATTATTATTATTATTATTATTATTATTATTATGTTAAGCTGTTTTCGTTTTGATTTTTTTTTTTTTTTTGAATACCGAAATGATTTATGTATTTTTTGAATTCCCTGTAAGAAATAATACAATTTTTCCCGGGACAATTAACATATGAACATAAAACTTTTCCATATCAAGAAGATTTATAACTGTTTTTTTTCTCACTGTATAAAAGTCCAAAGAACACATTTTTCTACAGCAAAACAAAATCTTTATTGTTTTAGAAATACAATCACATAGTTGTTGCCAGAAATCCTTCACATCTGGATAAAACAGGACTCCTTCTGGAGTTCTGCCGTGTCCATCATCTTCGGCGTTCACGCACAATGGATCTTGGAATATGTGAGGCTACAAAGGATTCACCAAATCCATCCTTCGTGGCACCTGAAAAAGAGGCCAGATTAGGCCGCATTAGGAGGAGCCTTTGAAATGGGACAGCCTTCAACGCACCGCTGTGACGTAATCAATCTTCAAATTCAGCCTCCTTAGGTTACTGTCTCTGAATTGGGACACATCCATCCTCTCCTCCGGAGCGAACGCAAAGCGACATGTTTTAGTGATGACGGCATCAGCTGATCACCTCTGGATCATCTGTCAGCCAGCTCTAACAGCTGTTTGTGTGTCTGCGCATGTGCACTGTAATAACCCTGATAAATTATAAACAGTAACAGAGATTTGTCTGTTCCTGTGACCTGTTTAACAAACACATTGCCATGAAGGAAACCTGTTCTCTTTTTATTCTGTGTGCTGTTTTGAAGCACAGGGATCACTTTACCAGTAAAATGCCTCATTATTAGATTAATTAATCATTTAGCCTTTATCTAGAGACCGTCTGATCGGGAACTCTGAAACTTATAACCTAGTTTATTGTGTCTCAGGAAGATATTATTTATCACGTTTCAGTTTTCAATATTAATCCTCCATTTTATTGATTTCATTATGGTTGTGTTCAGTATTTTGTGCTTTAAACTCACAACAAACACTTTTTCAATCCCAGATTTAGGACCCGTTTCTGAACGATTCTCTGTGCCTGTTTTCATCTCGTCTTTTCTCTCATTAAACTCTGTTGTGTTTGTGAAGTTTCATGTGGGGAAGTCTGAGCCGCTGCAGCGACCAATAAGAGGGTGATATGCTATGTGGGGGGGTGTATGTCAGTGAAAAAACTTCCGAAAAGGCAGCTCTTGTGTTTCCTTGATCATATCTCCTATGATTAGTCTCCTCTCCCCTCTCTACTCTGAGCACAGTCACTGCTTTGGGTCAGCCTTCAAAATGTCAACTCAGAAAGTACTTCTGGTGGTGCGGAGGTGAGAGGAGACTTCGCCTCAATTCCAAATCACCCCCTACACACTGCCCCTTTCACCACTGAGTGTCACTCCAAGTGGAGTGGACCTTGTGTCCCAATTCAGCGGCTGCAGCCTGTGGAGGCTGGATTTAAAGACAGATTTTGTCACCGTGGTGCGTCGAAGGCTGGCCCATTTCAAAGGCTCCTCCAAAATGCAGCCAACGAATCTGGCCTCCTTTTCGGGTGCCACGAAGGACAGATTCGGTGAATCCTTCTTAGCCTCATGTATCCCAAGATTCATTGCGTGTGAATGCCGAAGATGATGGGCATGACCAAACTCCAGAAGGAGTCCTGTTTTATTCAGTTGTGTCTAGTCACAATTATTTGATTGCATCTCTAAAAGATTGAAGAAGATTTTGTTTTACTGGAGAAAAATGCGTTGTTTGGGCTCTTTTTAAGTCATAGGGGAGAACAAGGTAATGTGAGACATTTTTTACATTTGTTCCCCTCCAGGTGAGCTGAAATGATAAAACAGTAAACTTTACACATTTCCCTCTAATTCAGGATGTTTTTTCTGGCAATGGAAATTATCAGAGCATATTCAGGACAAAGAGCAGTGAAAATGTGATTGTTTTAAAAAGAAGAGAATGTAACTTAATTTATCATTGCAACAAGTACAACGAAATTGCAAAAAGAAAGTGAAAAAAAAGAAATTGGTCTTGTGTCTCATTTTACCCCAGCTCAGGGGTAAACTTAGAAAGACCAGAGAAATCTAGAGCGTTAAGTAAACCAGCTGGGGAAAAATAATCTGCTTACTTTTTCCACTCTGAAACAACCATAAAAACACATATTGCAACAATCAAAATCCTGAGAGCTAGATTGACAACTACACATTCCAGAACTAACATCCTGGATTCCTTTTCAGCACTGTAGCCAGGCTGACAAACAGTCATAGCTCTACTGAGCCATGCATTCATCTATCCCTTAGCAGTGAGGCCTTTATGAGCTTTTTCAATGATCAGATATTCAAGATTAGAGATAAAATTAGTAACGTGTTACATGCAACAGTAGAACCTTAGTCTGTTGGCGAAATCGCGTAAACGTTGCTTAGAGCTAATATACTCTTGGACTGCTTCTCGCCTGTGGACTTGTCAGAGCTGGATTCAACAGTCTCTTCAGCCAAACCATCAACTTGTCTTCTGAAGTCTGTTCCTTACTGAAGGGCTACGTGCCCCAACTTTTTAATGTTGCTGCTATTAAGCCTCTTCTGAAAAAGCCTACACTTGATTCAGGCTCTTTGGTCAACTACAGACCGATATCTAACCTCTTTCATTTCTAAGATCTTGGAGAAAGTTGTCGCGAATCAGCTCTGTGAGTTTCTCCATAGCAACAGTCTCTTTGAGGTCTTTCAGTCTGGGTCCAGAGTCCACCATAGCACTGAGACTGTGCTGCTGAAAGTAACCAATGATCTACTTTTGGCTTCAGTCAGTGGTCTTCTTCCTGTGTTCGTTGTGCTCAATCTTAGTGCAGCTCTCAACACTATTGATCATCGCATTCTTCTGTGGAGACTGGAGGTTCTTTTGGTATCTCAGGAACCGCTTTAGCTTGGCTTTAATCAGATCGTTCAGGTTCGGCATCGGATTGTTCATGTGAACAACGTAGCTTCTTTGCACACCAGGGTGCAATATGGAGTTCCTCAAGGTTCAGTGCTCGGACCGATTCTTTTCATCTTGTATATGCTTTCTCTTGGCACTATATTGAGGAAACACTCCATAAACTTTCACTGCTATGCAGATGACACTCAGCTTTACTTGTCAATGAAGCCTGAAGAAACCAACCACTCATCTAAACTTGAAGTATGCCTCAAAGACATAAGGTCCTGGACGAGCAGAAACTTCTTACTGCTGAACTCAGAGAAGACTGAAGTCATTGTCCTTTGACCTAAACATCTCAGAGAAGCTTTCTTGAACAACATCGCTGCCTCAGACAACATCAGCTTGGCTTCCAGCACCACTGTCAGGAACCTGGGAGTTCTTTTTGATCAGGACCTGTCCTTTAACTCTCACATCCAACAGGTCTCAAGGACAGCTTTTTTAAATTTTTTTAAATCTTCGTCTAAACTGTCAGGGGGAAACTAACACACAGGGCTCCTGTTTCCCTTTCTCAATCTGTCAGTCTAACTTCTATTCACGTTATAGTTACTAACCATACACCTCTCTGGGAGGCTCTGAGTTTGTCTTGTAGGTTCCTGGGGATCGGTGCAGTGGACGGCCTGCTGCTGTGCTCCTGTCAGACTCCAGCTGCTACGGCTTTGGATTATTGCCAGAAACGGTCTGCTGCGGTGGACCCGTGGTTTCACCTTATATATATATATATATATATATATATATATATATATATATATATATATATATATATATATATATATATATATATATATATATATATATATTTATATATACACACACACACACACATATATATATATATATATATATATATATATATATATATATATATATATATATATATATATATATATATATATATATATATATATATATATATATATACATATATATCACCCCTGTAAGGGGCCTATATATCCTATCTGAGTCAGCACTGACCTATATTGATATTTTAATCAGTTTTGCAATCATTAAAATACCCCTTTAAATACGGAAAAAATAGGCACATCTTGTCCAAAATAACTATAAAAAACTAAAAATAAACTATAAATATTGGACTATATTGATTGGGCTAGAAATTTGGCTGAACTGATGTCACTTTGCTGATGTAAGGTCAAAGGTCATCCCTGAAAGAGGTATTAACACTCATGAATGGCATTAGTTTCGGGTACAGTTTTGTTTCATAGCATGTTATGAACATAGTTTTGTAACATAGTATGTTACATAGTATTTAGGATTTTAAATGGATATCCTAGTGAGTTAGCCCATAAAACTAGCTTGACAGCATATACATGTCATTATTAAAAGTTACAGTGTGTTATTTTGTTAAATATAAAGAAAAATAGTCCAGATATTGTATAAGAAATGAAGTATTTAATGTACCGTGATCAGTGTTAACACAGTGTTAGCTGCCCTACATACTGTTTGGATTGAAGCCTGTAGCTACAAGCCAAGCGCCTTATTTTGTAGTTTTGACCTTACTGTTCAGCTCACAGAGACATATTTGCTCTGTTGGTTTGTGTTAATATGGCAGTCACTGTTTTTCACTTAAAGGTGTTTACCTTGGTTGAGCTTAATGTCTTATTAAGCTAAAGCAACAAAATGAGAGAGACTTATTTGAACTGTGAAGTATTTGTTCTGTACACTTGTGTAGGCTGGTTCTGACTGAGCCACAGTCCAGATCTCTACACTGGAGGGTGCTGTTGCTTCATCTGGATGCTGAGCTGCAGGTAACGTGCTTTCCAAAGGAGAGGTAGGACACACAAGGAATCCAACATATCCAGATAGTTGAATTTCATTTAAACTTTACTTAGGAGATCTCAGTATTTTTTCCTAATATTTTGGGGGAAAAAAAGGACTAAAACAGAACTTTGAAGAGACAGAAACTAAAACCTAGAAATTTAAGGGAATACAACTCCATCTCTTTCACAGAATTTTATCTAGAGATCTGTCAACTTTGATAGTTGTTTTCTTTTAGGGTCGACCTATTTTTCTTTGTCAAATTCTCTTTAATTAAATGAGGAGATTATTTTCTTTTCTTAACACTGAAGAACTCTTTAAAAAAGGCTCTTGGGCTGGGATGATATGCTTTTGTCCTGATTCAATTTTGGTACGATTTTTGGGGTGCCGCTTCAATTTCCTGAAAAAGTCTGTAAAGTGACAGGTTGAGATAGTTACAGTGTTATGACTACACACAATGAAAACAGTATCAGCACCATGACCAAAAGAGGCACAAATCAGTGTAAACAAATGTTTTTGAGGACATGTCAATAATCAATGATTATTGTTACAACCGGACATGTAAACAGTTAAGTCCATGACATCAATGCCTTTGACAAACATTTTTCTCATTTCTTTGCAACTGTAAGATTTTCTTGGTGAGCCAAAAGCAGACACTCCCCTGCATGTATTCTCCACCAGGTCAGTGGATTTTCAGAGAGTGGAATAGGTTTTACTTCCCTGAATCACTTTACTTCTTCATGTGCCATGTCAGCCGCAGTCTTATCTGTTATCAGTGGGTTCGTAGGCCGTCCCAAGGAGAGATACAAATGTCAACTCCTTTGGCCTTTTTTTGTGAGATGGAGGTGGAATCATCCCCTTCAGCAGGCCCAGGGGGGCTTGTTTACCTGCACAAAAGGCACAGTTCCTTCAGCTCCTGAACCATCAGACTCTTGCTGTTGAAAGATTAAGAATATAAGGAACTAGAAAAGCTCTCAGAGAACACAGACCTCCACCAAGCATATTGTGATTTTCACCAACACTTTAGTCCTTCTTTAATGTTATACTCCCTTTCAGCAGACTGTCTGCAACAATTTGGTGTTAGTTGCAGGTTTGTACCATAATTTGTTACCTGACAGTGTTGAAAATGATGATGACCCAGTACATATTTCATATTCTGATGTTAGTATCCATAATATTGGCAGGATCTGGATCATACTTTTACATCCATCAGAAATGATCATGATCTAGTCTTGTATGTTTTGCAAAGCATTTCAATCATTTATCGTGGAGTTATATACACATATGGTGAAAACGGCCCTTTCTCACAATGATAAAGAATTCTTTAGAAAAATCCTGGATCCAAACGGTGATTCGGAACATGTCAAAAATTCATTCCACTCAACAGGATTTCATTTTTGATGCAGTGACGTTGAGATTAAAGTCAAAATGATGAGAATAAAGTCAAAATAACCTGCCCTGATGTTTACTGGTAGTACACCGGGCACTGACAAGTCTAGTGACTTTTTCTGGTGTTATTGGAGACTTGAGAGACTGTGACGTTAAAATACGTATTGTTGCTGCTCTGCTCCTCTCAGTGTGCAGCAGATGCTGCCTCCCTGTCTCAGAGCACTCTCAGGCAGCCATGTGTACTACACAGCAGTCCCTTTCAGCTGCAGCCAGAGCAAGTGGTGTTCAACCCTCTACGCCCACACTGCATGTAAATCGCGCTGTGAAGGTGCTTCAATAGTTTTTCTGTTGTATCTTTTTGGTTTATTTAAAACCAAAGAAAAAAAACAACGAATAAATCTAATGGTTAAAAATGTTCATACCTCACTGTGATTTGTTGCAGACTCTTAAATAGACCATAAGTTTCAAAAGTAAAACAAAGTTAAAAAACTAGGAAAAAAAAAATTAAAATAAATTAAAAAAATACGGTGTGAAACATCTGTCAGAGTATTTCTTTTGAGTCATTTTTGCTGGTCTTAAGCCAAGATAATGAAGGATGGAATCATGACATTAGAAAGCAAGAATCAACTGAAGGAAGTTTATTTGCAGTTTTAAACATACTTTGGCTCTTTTTTCACTTTTTTCTCTTGTGAAATTATTCCTCTCTCTCTGACAGCGTCCATTAGAAAAGACTTCAGGTATGAACACACATTTGACCATTTCTGAACTTTCAAACTGTTCAGTCATGTTTTAGGGAGGTGGCCCAAATGTAGCCTACATCGTAATTAGTCTGCTACTCTACCTGTGTATTTGATGTGCTGATAACATGACTGAGCTACATCACAGAAATCTCCAAATGAAAAGTCTACATTTAGCTTGTTTTAATTATTAATATGCTCAATGCATCTCCATGTCTCCTGATAAAGGTGGATGAGACTGAGAGTGAGGCAGAGGCAGGGACAGCATGCAGGGGCAGTGGAGGCAGCTCTGATGCTGAGGTGAGTGCTGAAAGGTGACAGGTAGTTCTGAATAATGTCACATGACTTATTGGGAAACATAGTATTTTCAAAATCTTCACATGCCCAGTGCCACAGTACATGTATAAATATTGCAAAAGCATAATCATTGAATTAAAAAGAGAACAAATACCAAAAAGTTGTCAGTGTCAGTTCTCTGTATTACACCAGAGCATAATAGTAGTCAGAGAACCCCCAGACACCCCACCAAAATATGTCCCCCTCACTCTCAAAAAGCTGCTGATGCCCTTGTTGTGGAGCATAATTCACACACAAGGCAATTCAAAGTTCTTCACGGCTTAAATAAAATACAATCACAAGAAGGCAAATAATTACATAAAACATTTTTAAAAAATCAATAGATTAATAAAAGTAAAAGAGAGGTGTGTGTAAACAATACTTCCAGCTGTCATATGCAAAGCTAAATCAAACTGTTTTTAACCTGGATTTGAACATTGTCAGAGTTAGGGCCTGTCTCACATCTTCTGGAAAACTGTTCCAGATTTTAAGAGCATAAAACTGAGGTCAGAAAACTTCCACACAGTTTTCTGACCTCTGTAATAAGATCTCATGGTCAACTGTGTCAAAGGTAGCTCTCAGGTCCAGCAAAACTAAGACTGAGGCTTCACCTGCCCGTCTCTGTTCAGGCAGGTATCATTTGTCACCTTGATCAGATCTGTCTCAGTGCTGTGGTGGAGCCTAAAGCCTGATTGGAAAATATCAAAGACGTTGTAAGACAGGAAGTCAGGAAGCTGTTGGTATACAACTTTTTCTAGGACTTTCCCCAGCAGTTATCCAGTACTGTGGCGTCAAGACTGCGCTGCTTCAGGAGAGCTTTAATGACAGCAGTTTGTAAGGCCTTTGGGAATGTTCCAGTCTGAAGTGAGAAGTTGACCTGATGAGCGAGTTGTGGTAACAAACTGCTCAGCACAGACTTTAGAAATCTAGAGGTTAACTCATCAAGGCAGCACGTTGATGGAGTCACGACAATGGTTTTAGGATAAAGGATGAATCGCAAAAGTATTGTAGCATTTATATGGAAACAGCGTTTGAGCCGACCTAAACGCAAACTTTTGAAAAACGGCCTCCAGAGTGGATTTTTTCAGAAATACTGCAGCTACTGTTGCAGTGTAAACATTAAGCCGGCATTTTTAGTGGAAACACCAACGTTACACTCCACTTCACGCAAGTTCCGTTGTTACGATCGTCACAGACTGCCATGTTGGGCTTGTGCTGCTCAACCTGCTAAATCTGTTGACTGTCTTTGAGTTCTGAGGGCAGTGAAACTGTAGGGTTTGTTAATCTGTTGACTGTGGCAAACAGCACTCCAGAGTTGTTACTGTACTTTGTGATGATTTCAGAAAACTAACTCTCCCTTGTTCTTCAAAAAGTCTGTCTGAACACACATAACTTTTCTTTGTAGGTCTCATAATTGCACTCCTCTCTGACAGTCAATCCACCTCGGACTACTACAACACTGTCACACACTTTACAAACTGGTGCATGGACAACCATCTACAAATCAACGTAAATAAAACAAAGGAAGTACTGATCAGCCCCCCTCACCCCAGCACCCCATCATCATAAACACCCAAACAGTTGAGACAGTAGACACTTTCAAATATCTGGGAATAACTCTGGACAAAAAACTCACCTTTGATCAACACATCACGGACGTTCAAAAACGTAGCCAACAAAGACTGTCAGCCATCCAGAAACTTAAAGGACTCTATGTTGCACCTCACCTCCTGCCGTTACTCTATCAAAGTATCATCCAGACCAGTAAATCTAAATCTAAATAATGGACCTGGAGCTTTGACTTGTACTATTTCTGCCTGGCTCTCCTGCACTCCCTCTTCTATGCCCTGATCAAGTCTTCTTTTCCCTTTGCCTACTTGTAACCATTCTAACCTTGACAGGAGCAGTTGTATCCAGAACATTTTAAACACTTGATGTGTAAGAGCTCAACAGATCATCAACATTAGAACATGGGGTAACCTGATCATTTCCTTGATCTGTGTTGTGTTGTCAGTTAGGAATCTTCCTTTAACAACTGCAGACCCAGTCAAAGAAAACACAGAAATGATCAGACAGAGCAACATCCATGAAACCCAAATTTGAATTAATAACAATCTTAGTAATGACCACATCCAAAGTGTGTCCTCTGTGGTGGCTGGGCTCAGTCACATGCTGATTTAGACTGAACATATCATGAACAGTAGTGAGTTCCTCAGCTTGCTTGTCATGGGCTACAACCAGGTGCACATTCAACCCCAACAGTCAAAATCAGAGCACACAGCTGAAAGAATTTCAGTAAAGTCATCAATAAAACAACTCTGTGGTGGTTTGTAAATGATGATATAAAGTACGGAAGATTGTTCTGTCTCCATCTTGAACAGCAAACTAAAATATTTTGTGAGTAATGCTGATTGTGAATGGAAGAAACTTTGTACAATGTGCTGCTGCCTATCTTGGCCAGGACACTCTTGTAAAAGAGATTTTTAATCTCAAAGAGTTTCTTTTCCTGGTTAAATAAAGGTTCATAATAATAATAATAAAAAGGATGGTTTGAGTATATTGTCCCTGGAGGATCTGTGAGCTAATACAATATACAATACAGCCCCACTCAGATCCCGAGGGGACTTCTATCCTGGATTTGTGGTTAAGAAGGCAACCCCCAAAATGAGCCATCAACAACTTTAGAGCCTGTTAATGAAGTCTGCAGTTAGCCTCCGAACTAAAAACCTGATTAAAACATCAACAACAGAGATGAGTTTCAGTGAGGATCATCAGAGAAACAAGAATCAGCACTTTTTATATCTCTGTTTAAAAAATTAAGACTACAGGAAATCCAAGAGAAGGTTCAGCAGATGGATCAGGTGGGGGATCAGGTTGAGGAGGAGAGGAGGAGTAACACGGTACAGTCAGAGTCTCTCCACACTCAGGCTGCTGCTGCTTCACCCTCTCTGGATCATCAGGACTCTTAACGGAGATCAGCACCACCTGAGGAGAGAAAGAGACAGAGAGCAGAGGTCAGAAATCAGTGTCTACATCACAGACTGGAGGACTGCTGGACCAACCCAACGTGACCTATTTTCTGCTGTGAACATGGACTCTAAAGTTCAGCATCTGACCACCACCATGTTGTTTTTGGGAGCCCGAAGTGAGCACATGTGGACAGAGGGTGGAGCTGAAGAGGAGTGAGGGCTTTACAGAGGATAACTTCTGGTCAGTCAACATCAATATACTGTGTGTGTGTGTGTGTGTGTGTGTGTGTGTGTGTGTGTGTGTGTGTGTGTGTGTGTGTGTGTGTGTGTGTGTGTGTGTGTGTGTGTGTGTATATGTGTATATTTGGTTACAGTAATACTAATATATTCATATGTAGTCAATGGTACAACTCACAGATATTGTACAATATGAACTAGGAGAAAATCTGTAAACATACAGCTTTAGTTCAGTCAGGACCTCTTTGTCAAAATTATCTTTATAAACTTGCACAGTTTTATTTGGTGGTATGGTTCTGGGACTTTCTGCGTGGAAAGCCTGAGGAAGAAAGAACACACTTTCCTGCCCATCATGAGCCATTGTGAACGGCATGAGCAGGGAGCGCAGCAGCAAAAAAAAAAAAAACCCAGACAGAGCAGAGCAATCAACATGAATACATTGACAGGAGGAGGTGGGGTGGAGGTGGGATGCAAAATGCCATGAAAGGAAGCAGGAAGGAGGCTGGGCTAGAGCCCTTTAAATAGCCCGGTCTGAATGCAGTTTTCCAATAGGAAGCGGACACGGGAGTCGGCCAAACAATTAGCTGATCTGCACTGATGACGACAGCTAAGCTGTTAGAGCTTGACGTCGTGGCCTGCCTGAACTGACGCTACACTTGATTTAGCTAATATAAAGAAATACAATAGTGATGTATTCATTTCATGAATACTAAACTGAAAAAAAGGCAAAAAGGAAAATATTCTACAGACATTCACTCTCAAAATCTTCAAAAGCTTGGTCATAAAACTGTGACATGATAATGTGTCAGTGAAAATAGGTTTTGAAATCCTTTTCAATAATGTTAAAACGTAACACAAAAAGCACTCAGAGACAGCGACCTCTGCCAACACTTAACTCCTGTTTTAATGTTACACTCCCTTTCAGCTTCTTTACATCTGTCAGAAATGATGTTGACCTTGTCTTGCATTGTTTTGCAAAGCAATCCGACCATTTATGGTGGAGTTATATACACATATGGTAAAAATGGCCCTATCTCACAATCAGTGGCGGCTGCTAAGTCAAGGAGGGGAACCTCATTTTTTTCCAGCCCACATCATAAATTTGTTTATTGATTTAAACGTAAATTCTACCATCCGTTCCTTTACAAGAAAATGATCTGTGACCCTCTCGTACCAACCAGGTGTTTTTTTCCAGGATTTCACCAGTGTTCTTTCGATGGCCAGCAGAGCTGGACAGCTTAAACAGCCTTGGCCCATTGTGTTGTGGGTGTGAAACTTGAGCCGCTTTTTAAACAGGAGAAGCTCCTCCCTACACCTGCAGGCTGTAAGTGTGAGTGAAAGGGGGGAGAAGCTCAGCTGTACCTGTGTTATATAATTTTAGAATAATTGACGTAATTTAGCATTTTAATCTAGTCACATGCTATGTTCAGGGTCGATGTATGTCTATCTGGCAGATAGGATAGCTTCTGTCTCCCGCTAGTGTCTGTGAGGTCTCTTTGACCCTGTGTTAACTTTCACCCAGTCTCCTAGCTCCATGCTCTGATTCAACAGTCACACACTTTGATAGCACATCTCACTGAAAACTGACACTAGCTGTGGGTTGAGACAGTTGTGTCAGTCATGTTTTTTGGCCAATTACTCTCGGGTGTTTAGTTTAACTCAACCTCTTGTAGGCGTAGCAATTATTGTTATAAAATTGTATTGCTCCCGGATATCGGTGCTCATTCTCTTGAGACCAGCGCTGTAAACTTTACTTGGGATCAGAATAAATGCTGAACTGAAAAATGGATCCTCTTCTCGTGATCTTTGGGAGCTGTTCGACTAAAGAACTGGATAGATTTTATTACAATTTGGTGCCGTGACCCTTGGA
Source organism: Halichoeres trimaculatus (assembly GCF_033239565.1). NCBI lineage: Eukaryota > Metazoa > Chordata > Actinopteri > Labriformes > Labridae > Halichoeres > Halichoeres trimaculatus. The sequence goes on from NW_027437186.1 coordinate 4,699,185, forward strand.
CGACAAAACTCTCAAGGTCCGAGCAGTTGGACAGAGAGGATCACAGGCATGTGTCCTCAGACAATTCAAGAGGCCTCTAAGGAAAAAAGGTGGGCAGAAACCTTTTCTATAGAATTTCTGCAAATTGACTTTAACAAAATTTATAGAATTGTCTGAGAAACTGGCTTTTGATCATTAAATTGGTAATTGACTAAATATTTAAGAACCTTGAAGCATTTCTGGTCACAGGCAATGTAGCTGTGTAAATAACAGTGTGTTTGGACTCCTGAGTGCTTGGGTGGAGTAGGACACCCCGGCTCACTTAGAGTAGCTCCCCGTTGGTTGGTTGTAGCCTAAAAAGGACTCCTGAGTGCTTGGGTGGAGTAGGACTCCCCGGCTCAGTTGAGGTAGCTCCTCGTTGGTTGGTTGTAGCGTAAAAAGGACTCCTGAGTGCTTGGGTGGAGTAGGACTCCCCGGCTCAGTTGAGGTAGCTCCTCGTTGGTTGGTTGTAGCGTAAAAAGGACTCCTGAGTGCTTGGGTGGAGTAGGTGACTCCCCGGCTCAGTTGCAGAGTCTCAATTTATTTAGTTCATTGGCCATTTTTTTTTATTACATATATTTTCTGTGTTATGCTTTTGTGTTTTGTCTTTGTGTTTCTGAGAGTGACTGAGATTGTGTTTTGGTGTCATCTTTGTACTGTGTGGGTGATCCCGCTATTCAATGATATAATTACCAAGATTGGAGGAGACCAGTGCCACTGAGAATTCTGCTACGCTTCCCCACTGAAGTCAGAAGACGCTCAGCATCCGACTGTGGCGGACTGGGACTGAAAAACAGCCCTGGACTTTAACGTGTCCCCACCAGCCTTTCATACACAGACAGACAGCCGTGCTGGGGGGGCAGTGTCAAGCAAAGGGACACACAGAGACTAAACAAACTGATAAGGAAGGCCTCCTCTGTCATTGGTACTGAGCAGGACCCTGTGGTGTCCGTGGCTGACAGGAGAGCATTGCACAAACTGCTCTCCATCATAGACAACAGCAGTCACCCGCTACATGAGTTTGTGAAGGGGCAAAGGAGCTGCATTAGTGAGAGGCTGCTCTCACTGAAGTGCTCCACTGAAAGACTCCGGAGGTCCTTCCTGCCCAGAGCCATCACACTTTTTAATGCTTCAAGGGGGAGGGGAGGGGAGGGAAGGGGAGGGGAGATGAATAGTGGGGGCACACTTGCTATGCACTTACTGTTGTTTTATTGTGCTTTTATTGTGTCTTTTTTTTAAATGTTTTTTTTTTTGTTATTTATTGTATATTTATTGTAAGTTGCACTGTGGGTTATCATTGCACTTCATTATTTGTTTTTTACTTCCTAGCTGTGACTGTGGTGTGAGTGGCAATGAGCAGCCGAATAATTGAATTTCCCTTTGGGATTAATAAAGTACTTATCTATCTAAGATGTATTAGAATTGTGAAATAAGTCTGTAATGTCATTATATCAGACTGCATCCCCTGCTGGGAAAACTAAAGCCTGGCTCACACTACAGGATTCTCGGCCCGATTTAACCCAGATTCGGTCCTCCTGACAATCAGGGAAGAAATCTGGTCGGGGACTAAAATCGTCCCCGACGTTGGGTCAAGATTATCTTTTAGTGTGTGCGGTTGACAGATGAATCTTTAGCCCCACTATCGTCTCACAGACTCGCCGGAGCCGCCCAGATAATTTTCAAACATGTTTGATATTTATCTGGATGATTACGCAACTCGTATTCGCTGAGGATGACAGTAGCCAATCAGAGCGAGCCACCTACGATGACCGGAAATGACCGCGAGACAGGAGTTATCAGAGGCAGGAATGGTGAGCACAAAGAGCGTATGGGTGAGATGGACAGCGGAGATGGAGGACAGTCTTATCGACCGCTAAATAAGGCTCTAGTTCTCATCATGTCGTAAAATGGCGCTACCTCCGCTGCAGAGCCACAGCTGGCTACGAGGCGCTCTTCGCTTAGTGTATCAGTCCGCACGCATGGCGTGCCAGATATAAACAAACGCAGGTAGTCTGCCAGGACGAAGAGACACGATGAGAACTAGAGCCTTATTTAGCGGTGTTTTTGTGTCAAAGTACCGCACTGAAAGTTCTCTAAATAAAGCGTGACTGAAGACCAATATCAGATTTTTTTGGTGGGAGTCCGTTTATTTGTGTTTTTGGTCAAGTAAAAAATGGCCCCGTCTGAGTGCAGAGGAAACCGGCTGACGAGAAGGGAGGGGGTGTTTGGTGCGAGCGTTCTGGGCTTCTGCTGCACAAAAACACTGCTGTAGGGGTAATTTCTGCCCTAAACCTTGTGATAGGACCCAACTTGTTCCATCCGGGAGTATCACTTTAAGGCAAACTGACCCAATCAGGTTTTAAACAAAAAACAGGATTTTTAGTTAGACCAATTAAAAATGTAATTTGACTGAATGACTCAGTTGTTTAACTTTTTCTAGTATAGTAATAAGCTTTTAAAACAAAAAAAAAACAGCATAAAATGAAATGGAACGTACAATGGTATGCCTATGGTTACAAGTATAGACTGTATAAAACATGGACGTAGTCTTGCCGACGTCACCCGTGTGTTTCTGAAAAAGAAAATGAAGCACATTGGCTATAGCAGCCATATTGGTAGTGGCAAGGGCTTCGCCTACAGCCATAGGGCGCCAGCCGTCATGTGACCCTAAGCTGTGCCTCTTATTGGGGGAGCTCGCGATCTTAATATCCTCTGAATGGCCGCGTTAGAAAAAAAATTCACCCCTCGTACAGTGGGTGCCGGTAGTAAAACTAGCGACTCAGACAGGAGACGTTTTTTGAACCAGGGTGTAAATATGTTAATTTCTGCTTTGATAATGGCTTTTTTTGGCTTGGTGTGTATGTGACTTCTGCTACTTCTGGAGCCAGCCTCAAGCAAACACTCCAGAAACAGCAGATCTTAGCACTTCAACATTGTCTCATATTCTTAGACCGGTGGTTGCCGCTTGGTTACAAGCCATTACAACTCCCACTGTGCTAGCTTTCTGTCTGCAGCTACTGATCGTACTGACCTACTGGGAGCTGCACACACCTCTCACCGCTCTGTCTCAATTGTGACTGCACAAACAAGTTTCCACATAGCTCCAGATGAGTCCAATCGTAACCAGCTGGCAAGTCTTACTCCAGCTGATCATTGGACTTTTGCTGATCTGGAGAGTATGCTGTGAAAAAATGACGCACTAGAAAAAAATGACTGCAGTTTTTGAATCAGCATGCCAATTTTAGTTTTGATCAACATAAAAATATCACTCAACAGAAATGTGTTATCAAATTGTTCCCCAGTGTAATCAGACCACTGAGAAACTGACATTTTAACTTCATTAAATAAAGGTTTGGGAATATTTGGGAAGCTGGGTTAAGTGTTGTACACTTTTTAACATAGAGTTTGACGCTGGGAAATCCTCTGCCCCCTTACTTCACAGGGGAAAAATCCCTTTGAGAAACTGGTTTAGAACTCATGATGACCTCAGGCCACGTTTACACCAGTGGCGTGGCGTGGCATGGGGATTTTTTTTGAGGAAGCCAAGTGAGACAAAGCCTCTAATCTGTATGTTTTTTAGGGAGTGTGTTATATAAAAGTTTATGTTGCAGTTTGTGTATCACTACTTCATGTAACGGAACAACCTGTTGGAGTGCCCAGAGAGCGCTCATTTTACTTACTTTGAACACTGCACACACCCTTTCACTCTCACACCCTCACTCACTCATTCACACACGTACATTGTCCTCTTGACTTAGCTTAAACATCTTATTAATTCATTCGATGAAGATGATGATACTGTGATTTGATTGGTTTGAGGCCAAAGACTGGGTGGCTTCCCTTGACACAGTCTTGGCCAATCACAGGTGAGCAGTGTCATGACCGCGGCTCATCTGATTGGTTAATCATTCTTTTTTTTTTCACCAAGGGACGCCAACTCAGCTTGGCTTCCTTGCGGACAACAGTGGGCAATATCGTATTTTCACCACTCATTTGCCACAGAACATTTATGAGGGCGCTGTTTTACACATTGTAAAATGCTCAATAACTAGAGGAGAGAAATAAGGAAGAGATGACGGTGACAAAACACAGAAGAATTATTGAAACTATTAAAAAGGAGTATTTTCATTAAATCACAGCTACAGTCTAAAAAAGAGAGGAAGCATGGCTTCCCTTGGCCTCCAGGAGAAAACGCCACTGGTTTACACGACAACGATTCATCTAAAAACGCTTAAATGCAGAGAAAAAAATCAGCGTTTACACGGAAACGCCGAGGGACTGAAAAAGCTGTAGTAAGCATGCCAGGCCTATAGTCGGCGCTTTAACTGTCTTTTACAGAAGCCGCTTTTGGAAGATCTCCACCAAAGTAGAGTTGGGCTGATCATCTGGTGTATTTGCAGAAGTGGAGCAACAGGTGCACATTTTGTTTTGTCTGCAGATTCAGCAGATTGAGCAGCACATGCCCAACACGGTATTTCGCGACGATCGTAACAACAGTACTGCTGTCCTGTTGTATGCGCTCGAGCGAAGGGGAGTGTGATGTCAGCGATTCCACTGAAAACGCCAGCTTACTGTTTCCACAGCAATGGTGTCGGCAGCATTTCAGAAAAATCCCACTCTGCAGGCTGTTTTCAAAAGTTTGCATTTTAGGTCGTCTGAAACACAAAACTTGCATTGCACCCTAAAGCAGTTGTCGTGTAAACGGCCCCTGAGACCATGCTGCTCAAACACAGCTCTCCTCTGAAAATACTCTTAGTTAAAAAAAAAAAAAAAGGAAGGAAGTGGTTATTGAATGCTGCGAGAACTGTTCTGGAACAGTTAACTAATAAAAATAAAAGGATCTTTTTTCAGGCTCATATTTCTCAGATTTTTTCTAGTTTTATTCCCTTTAATTCACAAAAGAAATGAGGCATAATTGAGAAAAGAGGCATTTAATACTCAGATAAATCTCATTATTATATGCAAATGTGTTCTCAACTCAACCTCCCTTTGTCTCAGTAAAATCTTGTTTTTTTCAGCTCGTCTCCTGCTCTCAGGAGACGATTGGGCGAAGTACAAGAAACAAATGATCACAGAATTATACCAATATGAGAAGCTCAAATTAATCTCATGAGACAAGATTGAACAAAAGATGGACTTTTTTTTTTTTTTTTTTTAAAGGACTGGAACAGTCTGTAGGAGAAACCGGAACACCCGGAGAAAACCTAACATGAGAGTGAGAAGATGGCGGTGAGGGCGGTGGGTCCTCCTCCTCCTCCTCTCTGTTTGAGCTTCGAGGTACAACCTGTCTCAACATGAAACAGTTTCCTGTTCAGAAAGGCCGTTCAACGTTGTATAATGGGGAGTCGGTACAGGAATATGGGGCATACATGGCGACTGTGACTAGCCCACATAAAACGGAGACACCAATAAACTTGGCAGCATTAAGTAGACCTCTGCGATAGCAACTCCACAGACTTGTGCTTTGAGATTTCTCTTGGAGTATGGTATTTACAGTGTCCCTAAGGATTCTGTTTTCCTCCCTTATTTGAAGGTTGTCTTCGTGCAGGTTTCTGTTTTGACTCCTGAGTTCTTCCAGTGTGGAATTTAAAGAGTCCTTCAGGGTTTCGTTTTCAACCTTAAGATTTCGGAGTTGCTCCTGTGTGTTATTAGAAAGGTCACTCAGCTTTTTGTTTTCCTCCCTTATTTGAAGGTTGTCTTCGTGCAGGTTTCTGTTCTGACTCCTGAGTTCTTCCTGTGTTGTGTTTTTGGTCAAGTAAAAAATGGCCCCGTCTGAGTGCAGAGGAAACCGGCTGACGAGAAGGGAGGGGGTGTTTGGTGCGAGCGTTCTGGGCTTCTGCTGCACAAAAACACTGCTGTAGGGGTAATTTCTGCCCTAAACCTTGTGATAGGACCCAACTTGTTCCATCCGGGAGTATCACTTTAAGGCAAACTGACCCAATCAGGTTTTAAACAAAAAACAGGATTTTTAGTTAGACCAATTAAAAATGTAATTTGACTGAATGACTCAGTTGTTTAACTTTTTCTAGTATAGTAATAAGCTTTTAAAACAAAAAAAAAACAGCATAAAATGAAATGGAACGTACAATGGTATGCCTATGGTTACAAGTATAGACTGTATAAAACATGGACGTAGTCTTGCCGACGTCACCCGTGTGTTTCTGAAAAAGAAAATGAAGCACATTGGCTATAGCAGCCATATTGGTAGTGGCAAGGGCTTCGCCTACAGCCATAGGGCGCCAGCCGTCATGTGACCCTAAGCTGTGCCTCTTATTGGGGGAGCTCGCGATCTTAATATCCTCTGAATGGCCGCGTTAGAAAAAAAATTCACCCCTCGTACAGTGGGTGCCGGTAGTAAAACTAGCGACTCAGACAGGAGACGTTTTTTGAACCAGGGTGTAAATATGTTAATTTCTGCTTTGATAATGGCTTTTTTTGGCTTGGTGTGTATGTGACTTCTGCTACTTCTGGAGCCAGCCTCAAGCAAACACTCCAGAAACAGCAGATCTTAGCACTTCAACATTGTCTCATATTCTTAGACCGGTGGTTGCCGCTTGGTTACAAGCCATTACAACTCCCACTGTGCTAGCTTTCTGTCTGCAGCTACTGATCGTACTGACCTACTGGGAGCTGCACACACCTCTCACCGCTCTGTCTCAATTGTGACTGCACAAACAAGTTTCCACATAGCTCCAGATGAGTCCAATCGTAACCAGCTGGCAAGTCTTACTCCAGCTGATCATTGGACTTTTGCTGATCTGGAGAGTATGCTGTGAAAAAATGACGCACTAGAAAAAAATGACTGCAGTTTTTGAATCAGCATGCCAATTTTAGTTTTGATCAACATAAAAATATCACTCAACAGAAATGTGTTATCAAATTGTTCCCCAGTGTAATCAGACCACTGAGAAACTGACATTTTAACTTCATTAAATAAAGGTTTGGGAATATTTGGGAAGCTGGGTTAAGTGTTGTACACTTTTTAACATAGAGTTTGACGCTGGGAAATCCTCTGCCCCCTTACTTCACAGGGGAAAAATCCCTTTGAGAAACTGGTTTAGAACTCATGATGACCTCAGGCCACGTTTACACCAGTGGCGTGGCGTGGCATGGGGATTTTTTTTGAGGAAGCCAAGTGAGACAAAGCCTCTAATCTGTATGTTTTTTAGGGAGTGTGTTATATAAAAGTTTATGTTGCAGTTTGTGTATCACTACTTCATGTAACGGAACAACCTGTTGGAGTGCCCAGAGAGCGCTCATTTTACTTACTTTGAACACTGCACACACCCTTTCACTCTCACACCCTCACTCACTCATTCACACACGTACATTGTCCTCTTGACTTAGCTTAAACATCTTATTAATTCATTCGATGAAGATGATGATACTGTGATTTGATTGGTTTGAGGCCAAAGACTGGGTGGCTTCCCTTGACACAGTCTTGGCCAATCACAGGTGAGCAGTGTCATGACCGCGGCTCATCTGATTGGTTAATCATTCTTTTTTTTTTCACCAAGGGACGCCAACTCAGCTTGGCTTCCTTGCGGACAACAGTGGGCAATATCGTATTTTCACCACTCATTTGCCACAGAACATTTATGAGGGCGCTGTTTTACACATTGTAAAATGCTCAATAACTAGAGGAGAGAAATAAGGAAGAGATGACGGTGACAAAACACAGAAGAATTATTGAAACTATTAAAAAGGAGTATTTTCATTAAATCACAGCTACAGTCTAAAAAAGAGAGGAAGCATGGCTTCCCTTGGCCTCCAGGAGAAAACGCCACTGGTTTACACGACAACGATTCATCTAAAAACGCTTAAATGCAGAGAAAAAAATCAGCGTTTACACGGAAACGCCGAGGGACTGAAAAAGCTGTAGTAAGCATGCCAGGCCTATAGTCGGCGCTTTAACTGTCTTTTACAGAAGCCGCTTTTGGAAGATCTCCACCAAAGTAGAGTTGGGCTGATCATCTGGTGTATTTGCAGAAGTGGAGCAACAGGTGCACATTTTGTTTTGTCTGCAGATTCAGCAGATTGAGCAGCACATGCCCAACACGGTATTTCGCGACGATCGTAACAACAGTACTGCTGTCCTGTTGTATGCGCTCGAGCGAAGGGGAGTGTGATGTCAGCGATTCCACTGAAAACGCCAGCTTACTGTTTCCACAGCAATGGTGTCGGCAGCATTTCAGAAAAATCCCACTCTGCAGGCTGTTTTCAAAAGTTTGCATTTTAGGTCGTCTGAAACACAAAACTTGCATTGCACCCTAAAGCAGTTGTCGTGTAAACGGCCCCTGAGACCATGCTGCTCAAACACAGCTCTCCTCTGAAAATACTCTTAGTTAAAAAAAAAAAAAAAGGAAGGAAGTGGTTATTGAATGCTGCGAGAACTGTTCTGGAACAGTTAACTAATAAAAATAAAAGGATCTTTTTTCAGGCTCATATTTCTCAGATTTTTTCTAGTTTTATTCCCTTTAATTCACAAAAGAAATGAGGCATAATTGAGAAAAGAGGCATTTAATACTCAGATAAATCTCATTATTATATGCAAATGTGTTCTCAACTCAACCTCCCTTTGTCTCAGTAAAATCTTGTTTTTTTCAGCTCGTCTCCTGCTCTCAGGAGACGATTGGGCGAAGTACAAGAAACAAATGATCACAGAATTATACCAATATGAGAAGCTCAAATTAATCTCATGAGACAAGATTGAACAAAAGATGGACTTTTTTTTTTTTTTTTTTTAAAGGACTGGAACAGTCTGTAGGAGAAACCGGAACACCCGGAGAAAACCTAACATGAGAGTGAGAAGATGGCGGTGAGGGCGGTGGGTCCTCCTCCTCCTCCTCTCTGTTTGAGCTTCGAGGTACAACCTGTCTCAACATGAAACAGTTTCCTGTTCAGAAAGGCCGTTCAACGTTGTATAATGGGGAGTCGGTACAGGAATATGGGGCATACATGGCGACTGTGACTAGCCCACATAAAACGGAGACACCAATAAACTTGGCAGCATTAAGTAGACCTCTGCGATAGCAACTCCACAGACTTGTGCTTTGAGATTTCTCTTGGAGTATGGTATTTACAGTGTCCCTAAGGATTCTGTTTTCCTCCCTTATTTGAAGGTTGTCTTCGTGCAGGTTTCTGTTTTGACTCCTGAGTTCTTCCAGTGTGGAATTTAAAGAGTCCTTCAGGGTTTCGTTTTCAACCTTAAGATTTCGGAGTTGCTCCTGTGTGTTATTAGAAAGGTCACTCAGCTTTTTGTTTTCCTCCCTTATTTGAAGGTTGTCTTCGTGCAGGTTTCTGTTCTGACTCCTGAGTTCTTCCTGTATGGAATTTAAAGAGTCCTTCAGGGTTTCGTTTTCAACCTTAAGATTTCGGAGTTGCTCCTGTGTGTTATTAGAAAGGTCACTCAGCTTTTTGTTTTCCTCCCTTATTTGAAGGTTGTCTTCGTGCAGGTTTCTGCTTTGACTCCTGAGTTCTTCCTGTATGGAATTTAAAGAGTCCTTCAGGGTTTCGTTTTCAACCTTAAGATTTCGGAGTTGCTCCTGTGTGTTATTAGAAAGGTCACTCAGCTTTTTGTTTTCCTCTTGTAGCTGGAAGTACTCTTCATGCAGAGTGTTGTTTTCTTCTTGTATTTCTTCAGTAACAGCTTTGAGACTTTCCAGTTCCTCTTGTGTGAGACTGAAGGCGCCACTAAGGGTTTTTTGTTTGCCCCCAATATAGTTGAGATGGTCCAAAGTGTAAGACAGAGAGTCTTCCACGTCTTTGATAACGTCTCCAAACTTTGAGTTTATTGTCTTTTTGGCATTTTCAAAATCAATTTTGAGACTCGTGAGTTCTTTCCATATAGTGGACAGATCCTTCCTAAAGTTCATCTTATCCACATTTAGTGTGAAGTTGTCCGTACGCAGGAACTCACTTTCTTCCTTCACTACTTTTATGTCAGCACTTAGATCAACGAGTTGTTTCTGCATGTACTCTAGACAGTCAATACATTTTGTTTTGTCCGCCTTGAGTTGACAGTTGTCATCTTTGAGACTTTTGAGCTCTTTCTGTGCAGAGTTTATAGAGTCAGTCAGGGTTTTGTGATCATCTCTAATACTGTTGAGATCTTCCTCTGTGAAACTCTGAGAGTAACTCATGTTTGTGAGATCTGTAAGCAGTGAGTGTATTTCTTGTTTGGTATTCACAAAGTCACTTCTCAGACTCGTGACTTGTTTCGCCATGGTGGACAGATCCTTACTAAAGTTTTTCTTATCCACATTTAGTGTGAAGTTGTCCATACGCAGAAACGTACCTTCTACCTTCACTACTTTTATATCAGCTCTTAGATCAACGAGTTGTTTCTGCATGTACTCTAGATAGTCGCTGAATTTTGTTTTATCTGCCTTTAGTTGACAGTTGTCAGCTTTAAGACTTTCCAGTTCCTCCTGTGTTTTGTTAAAACAGCCAGTGTGGTTTCTGTTTTTTTCTTGAAGTTGAAGGTTGTCTTCTCGCAGAGTGTCCATCTCTACATGTAGTTTTTCCATATCAGCTCTCAGACTCGCAAGTTGTTTATGTGTATTATTTGCATAAACAGTAAGGCTTTTCTTATCATCTTTAAGACTTTTGAGTGCTTCCTGTGCAGAGTTAATAGAGTCAGTCAGGGTTTTGTGATCATCTCTTATACTGCTGAGCTGTTCCTCTGTGAAACTCTGAGAGTAACTCATGTTTGTGAGATTTGTAAGCAGTGAGTGTATTTCCTGTTTGGAATTTGCAAAGTCACTTCTCAGACTTGTGACTTGTTTCGCTATGGTGGACAGATCCTTCCTAAAGTATTTCTTATCCACATTTAGTGTGAAGATGTCTCTACGCAGAAACATACTCTCTACCTTCACTACTTTTGTATCATCTCTTAGATCCACAAGTTTTTTCTGTATGTAATCTAGATAGTCACTGAATTTTCTTTTATCTGCCTGCAGAGTGCTTTTCTCTCCCTGTAGTTCTTTGATAGCAGCTATAAGACTTGTTACTTCTTTCTCTGTGCTGTATAAAGAGGCATTTAGGGATACCTTCACAGATTTCATCAGATCGTATACTTCTTTTCTGACTTTAAAAAGCTCCTCTGCAACCTCATTTTTCCAACAAATTTGATCCTGACCTTCCATAGGCTGCTGATGTCCTCGCACCTGAATGTTTGCAGACATTCTTGAACAATTGTCCGAAGAATTATTTAATCCTAACACTTTGAGAGTTACAACAAAACTGAGTTTTCTGCTCAATCTGCACACTTATGAGTTATTTATTGATACCGTCTGCAGGAGAACAAGGTGTCCCTTCATGTAAGGGACTGATGTCACTGTGACATCATAGTAACTCATGGAATGTTTTTTTTTTAAAAAAAAAAACCTCAGAAGGGAGGGGGGCGGAGTCTGTCTGTGATGTGGATTTAAATGTAAACAAGCAGGACAAAGTCCTTCAGAGGAGCATTCTTTGTGGATTCCATTTGGATCAGAGATTTAGGCCTGAACCACACGTATATGGATATATTCCTAAACGCACATTTTTCTGTCCGAATGGGCCTCTCAACCACACGAACATGGATATTTCACCCACGGATAAAAAAGTGAAGAAATAAAAAAATATACGGTTGAGTGGATCGGTGTAGCGGTGTTAAACGGAGCTGGTGTTGACATGATGACGTCAAGCGCCCAGCAACAAGTCACTGTGTTTGACTGCGCATGCTCATAACGTTCTTCTTTTATGGTTTTCACATTTTGCTAACCTGCCACTTATCGGCCAGGCATGGCCTTGCAGGCTTCAGAGGCAATCGTTTTCAGTTTGGCCTCTTCGTATGGACAGAGATATTTCTGTGGTGTGGACGGAGATTTTTTTTTTAAACGATGGAAAAGATATCCGATCAAAAAAATATCCATATACATGTGGTTCAGGCCTTAGACAAACTAAGCTACACAGTTTTAAACATTTAATTTACACATCCTTCATTTATACTTTAATAAACTAACTAATAAGTCTGTGATACCCAACTATTAGAATCCCAATAGTAACATTTATTTCCATTCAAGTCCAGAAAGAGGAAAAGATTGCTACTTAAAATGTGTTTAGAATAGAATAGAACTTTACTGTCATTGTAACAAGTACAACAAAATTGAAGTCACAATCAAGAAAACAAAAGTAAAAAAGTGTATAGAAAGTGTAAAAAGGTCCATAAAAAAATAGATGCTGACAGCTTGTCCATCATTGTCCAGTTCAGCCAGTCTCCACCTCCACAGGGTCCAGGACTGAGCCTCCCCAGCAGTCTGTTCAGTCTCTGTCTCCTGGATCCTGTCTGCTCACAGCAGGTGAAGGTTTTCTATGGGGTTATATTTGTGCCACCAGAAACTGAATTTGAATTAAAATATTGAATTCAAAAGAAGCATGATGTGTACTGAAAATTAATGTTTTAAAAATGAATTTATTTTTTAAATTGAATTAATTTTTTAGGTTGAATTTGAATTTGTATTTTGCCTATAAAAATTCAACTCTTTTTATGGAGTTAACTTAAGTTCATGCAGGACACGGAAGTCATACGCCCAGCTGTGATCAGCTGACAGGCTGATGTTCTAACCAACCCTCTCAACCAATCACAGCGTGTGTCTAACAACAAGGCGGTGTATTTAAATCACGTCTTCATTCTCAGTTATTCCTGCTACCTCATTGTTGCTCAGCTGCTGCTGTCACAATAATTCCACCTCCACCCCAGCCTCATCCTATTTAGCCTCATGTGTGTATCTTATTGATCTGTATGCATCCTTTAATCTGTATGTATACGGGGGGTTTGCTATGCACTCCCTGGAAAGCTCTAGCCAGCTGCTCGGCTAACCCAGGGAGTACTCTGAAAAGCAGAGCTTTAACGCCAATTCTTACTGTATCCATTTGGCAATAAATGGTTAATCTATGCCGAGAGTGTTCCTGACTGAAATACTTTAATTCAACTTTTTTTTTTTACCTTAAAATTAAAAAAGACAGAATTCAATTTCAATTCACAAAAAGCAGATTCAGTTTAAAAATTCAATTTCAATTCAAAGTGACACAACCATTACGTCATCTTGTATCTGTAGGGAGACTAATCATGCACAGATTCACAGACACCCTCTACACGTTTGCGGACTCTCCTGTGTTGTGTCTAGCTGTACTCCTTCTCCCCTGAGTGGGACGATCGTCAACGATGGCTGAAGACCAGCGGTTGAATAATCAAGGTTGAAATCACATTATACACATGGTTGTCTGTCTACTATGTTACCCTGCGATTGACTGGCGACCGTTACCGCCTCTCACCCAGTGACAGCTGGGATACGATCCTGCACCCACCCCGCAACCTTGAAAGGGATAGCCGGTATAGAAATGAATGAAATCACATACACGCCCCTCACCACCTCGAGTTGGCAATCCAAGATGACTGCCCCCCATTCTAAACAGTTATCAAGCTCCTGTAATAATCAGTTCATAAGCACTTCTGACAAATGTTTCGAACACTAAATCAGCTGTATACAAAGTATTGTTCAACTTACATTTGTAGAAAAGCTGCCACAGTGTTATTTACATCCCTCGTGTGGTATTTGTGAACTTAACGCAGGGTGTGCTAACAAAAGCTAACACAACAGCCCTGGTATGTCGGTGTAGGTACCAGATCTGCTCGGGCTGCCAGATCAGCTCGGGGCCCTGCGCCTGCCAATGACGTCATGCTATTTGATTGGCTAAAATTTGGCAAAATGGCGTAGAAGATTGTGATTGGTTCAGATTACGTTGAGGGGATTTTCAGATTTGAGAGGAAAGATGGAAGACTTTTACCACAAAATTTTTCATTACTTAGAAAAAGGTACTTTCGACAGTCGGACTGCCACCTCTAAGTGTCCCGAGAGCCGAAAGGCCACCATTCGAAAGGCTGGAGGCGTCCTGGCTTTAGACTGTGGACGCCGCCCAGTGCAGTCGGCCTTCTGGCGTTTCCTGAGGTGGCTCCTCTGTACTCAGCCACACGATTTTAAAATCACACATTTAAAATCATGTATTGTGTGTGCGTATGTATGTGTGTGTGTGTGTGTTTGTGTGTGTGTGTGTGGGTGGGGGGTGCTTTGGGGTGGAGTTTGAATGGGGGGGGGTGGGGACTGTTTTTAACATGTATAGCACTTTGTGCTGCATTTTTTTTAATGTATGAAAAGTGCTTTGTAAATAAACTTGATTTGATTTGATCAAAAAACTACACGATTACAAGTAAGATACTGTTTGACTAAACTCCTTTTCAATTCACAGGGCCCTCAAGTCTCACGAATTCAGTGTGTGACACATGCATTTGAGGTTTTGCCACTATGATCAAAAATGATAAATGAATGACTCACACATTATTTTCAATATATAAATACAAACAATATATTCACGCCACAACTTTTTTGAGTGCCTCGTGCCTATCTATCATCTTTCCCAGTGCTCCATTTTAAAAACTCTTTCTGTTAAACTATTGCATTTTCAATACATTTATAAAGCTACAGATTGACCTCAAAATGCTGATGCTTGACAACATGGCTTCTGTCGTTCTCTTGACTCTCATTCAATTCATTTTTATCCAAGGAAGAATCAGACATACAAGACAAAGACAGAGAAGACTCAGATGTGCTGCCGTTGCTATACAAGCAAAACATTGCCAACCTGTAAGTTCAAGGGTGATATAATCCTTTGCGTTAATATAAGAGTGTGGAGTGTCATGGCGCCTGAGGGAGCAGGCTGCCCTCAGCTGCTCTGTGTGCGTGAACGTGAGTGAAGGTTTTGTTTGTGGGCCTTACTTTTGCTTCCACGCTTTTTGGGAGCATTGTTAGCATGTATCCTCTGGATATTATGGACCTGAACCAGATACGGGGAAGCATTAAATGTGTACACACAAGAGAGGATCTGCTGGCGCTGAGGAGAAGGGGAGCTGCTGGCGTGTGTCACCACATCCCAAGGGAGATAAGGAGGAAGTACCGAGGCTGCAGAGCGGAAGCAAAAGTTAAGACCGGTATAACAAACGCTAAGCGACGTAGACACAAGCCATCCGTCCCGTCAATATTAATGGGAAATGTCAACGCGCTTCAGAATAAAGTGGACGAGTTAGCAGGACTGATGAAAACTCAGAAACTTTACCGGGAGAGTAGTCTGGTCTTCCTTACGGAGACGTGGCTGACTAGCTACGTTCCCGATGCTAACGGGGAGCTGCAGGGATTTACATCTGTGAGAGCCGACAGGGACATGAAAGCATGCGGTAAGAGCAAAGGTGGTGGGCTTATACTGTATGTGAACAACAGGTGGTGTAACCCATCTCACCTGACTGTTAAAGACACTTTGTACTGCCGCGATGTGGAACTTTTAGCAGTCAGTCTGAGACCACACTACCTGCCTAGGGAGTTTACACACGTCATCGCTGTGTGTGTTTACATCCCTCCCAGAGCTGACGCAGCGGTGGCGTGTGAGAGGATACACTCAACCGTGTCACGGCTACAAACACAGCACCCCGACGCACTTTTTCTTTTATCTGGAGATTTTAACCACGTCACCCTCACTTCAACTCTGGCTGCCTTTTATCAGTTTGCAGACTGTCCGACCCGCAAAAACAGGACTATTGACCTGCTATATGCTAACATTGAAGATGCATACACAGCATCCCCTCTACCACCACTGGGACGGTCGGACCACAACCTGATATACCTGTCACCCCTGTACACACCTCTGGTTAAAAAGCAGCCCACTACATCCCGCTCCTTCAGTAAGTGGCAGGATGGGGATGAGGAGATCCTCAAGGACTGTTTCCAATCTACTGACTGGAATGTCATGCTGGACTCCTTTGGGATGATATTGAGGGCGCCACCCAGTGGCGGACTGGGACTGAAAAACAGCCCTGGACTTTAATGCGTCCCCACCAGCCGTTCATACACAGACAGACAGCCAGCGCCCCCCCGGTGTATGAACCGGATCAGCCCGACGACGGCCGGTGCTGCAGGTCTGTCAACGGCCGGTTCTGCCCGACTACGGCCACCGCTGTAGGGGGGGCTGTCACTGGTCGAACTGGCCGTCAGTGGACCGGCAGCACCGGCTGTTCTGGACTTCTCCAGAACGTCCAGATGGCCAGTCCACCCCTGCACCCTTCCATAGGGGTGCCAGACTAAACCAATCCAATCTCAGAAGGTGGAGCTACAACAATGCAGACCATTGATTGGTTGAAAGAATCGTCAATTACCACGCAACAGCAGCTGCATTTCTCCTGGTAGCACACAGACTTCTCTGAAACAAAGTCCGATTGTACTTTGTAACAAAGAGCCACATGCCAATCACAAAGAAGATTAATTGCTGGATGTCTTCCATCGTCGCTCTTTGTTTACTGTGTTGCGTTTTTCTTCTTTGACGGATCTATTAGCGGGGTACACTGTGACTGTGGCGTCATAGTATTATGTTACTGATGCGGCTGTCGGCATTTGGCTTACACGCCGCCTACCACGAGAGGTCATGGTTGGCTGTGGAAACGCAAACAGGACCAAGCTTAACTGAGCCAACCTGTACCAAACTGTACTGATTTAAACCAGACTGCTTGGTAGAAACGGGGCTTAAATGTGTTTGTTACATGATAGCTGAAAGCAGTAAGAGCTGAGCACAACACTGAACTGACCTCAGAGTCTTCAGGCTGTAGAGAGGACTTTTCTTAAGATCAGACAGAGGCTTTACTCCTGATTTCTGCAGATTGTTTCCTCTCAGCTCCAGCTCTCTGAGATGGGAGGGGTTGGACTTCAGGGCAGAGGCCAAAGAAGCACAGCTGATCTCTGACAGACCGCAGTGACTCAATCTAAATCAAAATTAAATGAAAAAGACAAGAAATCATTTCTTATTCAATCAGGTGTGCTGATGTTTTTTAAATGTGTAACTCAACATTAAAGATCTTTGTCCTAAATTAAATACAGAAACATTGTCTTTCTGTTCCTGATGTTCATAATGATGTCATAGAAATCTAGTATTCCCATAGATGTCTCTGTCTCCAGAGAAATCTCAGCCTTTGTGTTTGGCAGTGTGATAGTATGCTGAGTCTTGTTAGCTCAGGTTTGGGCTGACGGGCCTCTCTATGAGCAGAGGAACTTTCCTCCTGTTCATGTCAACACACATTGATAACATGCTGCTGATCTGAACACTCTGAACACAAATATTGTGAGAAAGGAACCAGAATCAATAGAAAGCTGAAATGAGTTCAGAGGATCTTCTGGATACAGATGGGACTATTGAAGAAAACCCTCAACATTCATTATATTGATCTACAAACAGTGGATCTCTTTCACACTTAGAGTTACACAGCCTTCTCTGACTGCAGGCTACATTTAGTACATAAAATATCAAAAGATGAACTCGAGAAAATCTTCAACTCAACTTCATAAATGTGAAGAATGCATGAACTAAGTGGACATCCATTGTTTATTCTATTTATCCCATATTTAACCAGATAGAAAACCCAGTGAGACTGATAAACATTTCAGAGCTGTATTGAAAACAGAGAGTCAATGAACTGACCTCAGAGTCTCCAGTCTGCAGAGTGGACTCTCCAGAAAACCACACAGCAGATCCACTCCTGAATTCTGCAGCTCGTTGTCACTAAGGTCCAGCTTTCTCAGATGGGAGGGGTTGGACTTCAGAGCAGAGGCCAGAGAAGCACAGCTGTTCTCTGACAAACTGCAGTTCCCCAGTCTGAAAAATAAATGATGTAAGTTCATCAATTATTCAGTGTTGAATAACGTGTAAAGAGTTGAAGAAGAAGAAAAATGAGAGTCCAAACAGCTGAAGCCAACGTCATTCTGTAATTCTGTAATTCTGTTCCACCCTCTCCTTTGGTCTAACTTAGGGAAAGTAGTGTTAAGCTCATGGACGAATGGTGCTGTTTATTTTATTTATTTTTTTAATTTTGCTGGTTATTTTACATCAACATACTGCCGTAATGGAGGACTGTCCATACACACCAGTTGTCAGTCAAACATACCACTAGTCACTTCATAAAAGCCCACTTCGAAAGAACTGTCAAAAAGCTGAAACTGGTGCTACCCTGTTCATTTCAAAAGAACTCATTTCTGCTTGAAATGAAAATGTGCGAGAGAAATATCACAGTCTGCGTGTCAGCCCTGTCCATGACTGTGTCTGTGTGCAGAGGAAGCTCAGTTGAGAGAAGACTAGTGTTTGACATGAACTCAATATCTTAACACAAGAAGAGAATTTAACTTTTACTGCAGAGAGCTGAGGGATTGTCATCAGGGGCTCTGTCTTGATCTCATATTAACAGACAGACTTATAGCTCCCCAGCTATCTGCTGGTGTGTTGCAGTTTTCCCTGGTGGACAAAAGGGTTGCTTCTCTGGGCCTTTGGGTCGGAGAACAGCCCTGACTGTTGTTTGTGCTTATGCACCAAACAGCAGCTCAGGTACCCACCCTTTTTGGAGTCCTAGGGACGGGTACTGGGAAAACATCCCGACTGGAGACTCCATAGTCTTACTGAGGGACTACAACACTTTCGTGGGTTACGACAGCATGACTTGGAGGGGCGTGATTGGGAGGAATGGCTGATCTGAACCAGAGTAGTGTTCAGTTGTTGGACTTCTGTGCTAGTCACAGTTTGTCTATAACTAACACCATGTTCAAACATAAGGGTGTTCATAAGTGGACCTGGCACCAGGACACCCCAGGTTGCAGATCAATGATCGACTTTGTGGTCGTATCAGCTGATCTCTGGCCGTATGTTCTGGACACCCGGGCGAGGAGAGGAGCAGAGTGATCACCACCTGGTAGTGAGTTGGATCAGATGGCGGGGGAAGATGTCGGACAGGCAGACTTAAACAAACAGGGTTGAGTGAAGGTTTGCTGGGAATGCCTGGCTGAGGACCCTGTCAGGATGGTCTTCAACTCACACCTCTGGCAGAGCTTTAACTGTGACGCGGGGGTGGCCGGGGACATGGAATCCAAATGGACCATATTCAGTGGTGCCATTGCTGAGGTGGCTTTCCGGAGTTGCGGGCGCAAGGTAGCTGGTGCTTGTTGGGGCAGTAATCGCTAAACCTGTTTGTGGACACCAGAGGTGGAGGGTGCCATCAAGCTGAAGGAGTCTTACAGGACATGGTTGGCTTGTTGGACTCTGGAAGCAGCTGGCAAGTACAGTCAGGCTAAGCGTTGCATGGCTCTTGCGGTTACTGAGGCAAAAACTCTGGTGTTCGGTGAACACAGTTTGGTGAGGCCATGGAAAAAGATTTTCAGTCGGCCCTGAAGAAATTCTGGCAAACTGTCCAGTAACTAAGGAGGGAAGAGCGGCTCTCTGTCCACACTATTTACAGTGGGGATGGGGAGCTGCTGACCTCAACTGAGAGTATAGTCAGAAGGTGGAAAGAATACTTCGAGGATCTCCTCAATTCCACCAACGTGCGTTTCATTGAGGAAGCAGAGCCAGAGGACTTGGGGTTGGGCCCATCCATCACTGTGGCTAACTGTCTCTGGGGCAGTTAAACAACTCTGCAGCAGCAAAGCCCTGGGGTCAGAGGAGATCCGTTCTGAGTTCCTCAAGGCTCTGGATGTTGCAGGACTGTCTTGGACTGTCTTGCAACATTGCATGGACATCGGGGACAGTGCCTCTGGATTGGCAGATTGGGGTGGTGGTTCCCCTTTTTTAGAAGGGGGACCAGAGGGTGTGTTCCAACTACAGGGGGATCACACTCCTCAGCCTTCCTGGTAAGGTCTATTCCATGGTGCTGGAGAGGAGAGTCCAACAGTTGGTCGAACCTTGGATCCAAGAGGTACAATGTGGTTTTCATCCTGGCCGTGGAACACTGGACCAGCTCCATACCCTTGCAAGAGTGCTAGAGGGGGCATGGGAGTTTGCCCAACCAGTCCACATGTGCTTTGTGGATTTGAAAGGTATCTTGTGGGGTGTGCTTCGTGAATATGGAGTCGATGGCCCATTCCCAGTCAGGGTTGGACTCGGCCAGGGCTGCCCCTTTGTCATGAGCCTGTTCATTACTTTTATGGACAGGATTTCTAGGCAAAGTCAAGCGGCAGAGGGAGTCAGGTTCAGGGGTCTCAGGATCCCATCTCTGCTTTTTGCAGATGATGTGGTCCTGTTGGCCTCATCAAACACTGACCTTCAGCTTGCACTGGGGCGGTTTGCAGCCGAGTGTGAAGCAGCCAAGACGAAGATCAGCACCCCTAAGTCTGAGGCTATGGATCTCAGTCAGAAAAGGGTGAACTGCCTACTCCAGGTCGGGAGAGAGTCTTTGCCCCAAGAGGAGGAGTACAAGTATCTCAGGGTCTTGTTCAGGAGTGAGGGGAAAATGGAGCGAGAGATTGACAGACGTATTGGGTGGCGTTGGCAGTGATGCGGACGCTATACCGATCTGTTGTGGTGAAATGAGAGCTGAGTCGGAAGGCAAGGCTCTCAATTTACCAGTCAATCTATGTTCCATCCTTCATCTATGGCCACAAGCTGTGGGTGGTGACCGAAAGAATAAGATTGCAAGATAAGGTGGTTCGGGCATCTGGTGAGTGTGCCTCCTGGACGCCTCTCTGGGGAGGTGTTCCGTGCATGTCCAACTGGGAGGAGACCCCAGGGCAGACCCAGGACACGGTGGAGAGATTACATCTCTCAACTGGCCTGGGAACGCCTTGTTATCCCCCCAGAGGAGCTGGTGGAGGTGGCCTGGGATAGGAGCCATTGGGCTTCGCTGATGGCACTGCTGCCTCCACAACCTGGACCAGGACAAGCGGTGAAAAATGGATGGATAGATGGATGAAGCATGAAGAAGCTGAAGCTCTGCTGAAAAATCTGTTAGTGTGTGGTGTCCTCGGAGTGCATACTACACACTGTAAGATCAGGAGAGAGAAATCTTGTATGATCTGTCTTTTGATATCACCAAGTGTGTGGTCTCCAAATGTGTGAAGTTTTGGAGAATCCTGTAATGTGTACCAGCCTTTACTGCAACAAGAATTAAGCAGTCCTGGAAAAAATTGACCTGAGAGACTTTTTTTAGTTTCATGCTCACTCCCAAAATGTACAAAACAAAAAAGCAAAAGCTCAGAATAAAGACTTAAAGAAAAGCTGAACAATAGAAGAATGGGCTTCAGTCAGTGAACTGACCTCAGAGTCTCCAGTCTGCAATGTGGACTCTCCAGACCGACTGACAGAATCTCCACTCCTGAGTCATTCAGCTGGTTTCCACTCAGGTCCAGCTCTCTGAGATGGGAGGGGTTGGACTTCAGAGCAGAGGCCACAACTTCAAAGTGAGTCTCTGAGAGCCCACAGCGTGAAAGTCTGTAATAAAGTGAGTTAGAATGAGAAAAGACTCTTTATATTGTGGATGAGTTTGATGAGAAAAGAGTGGATCAGATCCTGTTAAACTAAATGTCATCAGACACAACACATCACAGACAAAACACATCATGCTAGACTTTGAGAAACCAGCAGATTACTATCTTCAGAGGAATCAGGATTTATAGTCAGTTTATTTTTACACTTAATCTATTTTACCAGACTGATTTTCATGTTGATCTCAGGGAAACTTACCGAGCCTTCCTGCAGTTCCTCACAGCTGGAATCAGTCTCAGTCGACCCTGATACGACGCATTGTACTTGTTCAGATGTAACTCATCCAAAACCTCCTCTGACATCTGCAGCATGTAGGCCAGAGCAGAGCACTGGATCTCAGAGAGTTCCTTCAGTGATCTGTTCTCTGACTTCAGAAACTCTTGGATCTCCTGATGGACTGAGAGGTCGTTCATCTCCGTCAGACAGTGGAAGATGTTGATGCTTCTGTCAGGAGAGACCCCACGACTGGTCATCTCCTTCAGGTTGTTGATGACTCTTTGGATCATCTCTTCACTGTTGTCTGTGTGACCCAGAAGACCCCCCAAGAGTCTCTGGTTTGACTCAAGAGACAGTCCATGAAGGAAGCGAACAAACAGGTCCAGGTGACCGTTTCTACTGCTCAGAGCTTTCATCATAGCTTTGTTCAGTAGGTCTGCCAGAGGGGGACCTTTGTGTTTTTTTCCCAGCAAAGCCTTAAAAAAAGATATGATCCCTTTTGTGTGCTTACTTTCAGTGCGTCGTCCCTTCAGAAAGTCCTCCAGTACTGCTGTGTCTTCATGTGTGAAACAGTGGAACATGTAGACTGCAGCCAGAAACTCCTGAACGCTCAGATGAACAAAGCAGTAGACTGTTTTCTTGAAGATCACACGCTCTCTTTTGAAGATCTCTGTACAAACTCCTGAGTACACCGAGACCTCTGTGACATCCAGACCACAGTGCTCCAGGTCTGCTTGGTAGAACAGGATGTTTCCTTCCTCCAGCTGTTCAAACGCCAGCCTGCCCAGCTTCAGGAGAACTTCTCTGTCAGCTTCCATCAGCTTTTGAGAACTGGTCTGAGGACTGGTTTGAGGACTGGTCTCATGTCCCTCAGCATACTTCTTCTTCCTCTGAGTCTGAACCAGCAGGAAGTGTGAGTACATGTCAGTCAGGGTCTTGGGCAGCTTTCCTCTCTGCTCGGTCCCCATCATGTCCTCCAGGACTGTGGCAGTGATCCAGCAGAAGACCGGGGTCTGACACATGATGTGGAGGCTCCTGGAGGTCTTGATGTGTGAGATGATTCTGCTGTACTGTTCTTCATCCCTGAACCTCCTCCTGAAGTACTCCTCCTTCTGGGTGTCAGTGAAGCCTTGTACTTCTGTCAGCCTGTCCACACATGAACGAGGAATCTGATTGGCCGCTGCAGGTCGAGAGGTGATCCAGACCAGAGCTGAGGGAAGCAGATTCCCCTGGATCAGGTTTGTTAACAGCACGTTTACAGAGCACTCCTGTGTGACATCAGACACAACCTGAGTGTTGTGAAAATTCAGAGACAGTCTGTTTTCGTCCAGGCCGTCAAAGATGAACAAAAGTTTGCAGTCAGCCAGTGTCTCTGCTCTCAGCTTCTTTAATGTTGGATGGAAAACATGGAGCAGACCGATG
Source organism: Halichoeres trimaculatus (assembly GCF_033239565.1). NCBI lineage: Eukaryota > Metazoa > Chordata > Actinopteri > Labriformes > Labridae > Halichoeres > Halichoeres trimaculatus. The sequence continues at coordinate 4,722,219 of NW_027437186.1, forward strand.
AGACTGTGCCGCTCATCTTTGATCAGGTTCAGTTCCCTGAATGAAAGCAGGACCACCAGACTGAGGTCTTGGTTTTCAGAGCCCTCTGCCCAGTCCAGAGTGAACTTCAGCACTGAGAAAGTTTTTCCAATCCCAGCCACGCCGACTGTCAGAACCACTCTTATGAGTTCTTGTTGCTCAGGTAAGGCTTTAAAGATGTCCTGGACCTTGATGGGAGTGTCCTGGAGGATCTTCTTCTTGGAGGCTGTCTCCAGCTGGATCACCTCATGTTGGGTATTCACCTCTTCACTTCGTCCCTCTGTGATGTAGAGCTCAGTGTAGATCCTGTTGAGGAGGGGTCTACTTTCTGCTTCATCATGTCCTTCAGTCACACGTTGATATCTCCTCCTCACACTTATCTTGTGTTCATTTAAACCCCCCTGCAGAGCAGCTGGTGCGAGACAAAGAGAATATGAAAATGAAGGGATCATTTCTGTAATGTAATAGGCTTGTGAGCCTCATGGGTACCTGTAGTTGTTATAGGTTATACGTATACTGTGGAAAAGTATTGTGTTGTATTTTAAAGCTGCTAAAGCACATGGCTGGACTTCATGTGGTTAAAACACAGTAGACGGTAGACGTAGATGCAGACATCTGTACGTCTGGTATACATTTCTTCACTTTGCAGGAGTGGAGGCAATAAAACTCTGTAACATGTCTTTGATGACGGTAAAAAGGGAAAACAGAAATTCTCCAAAAGTAATTTCGGGACAGTTGAGATCCTAGAAAAAACTTACTATACATACAACACATATTCTTCACAACAGCACAAAAATCAGTCGGAGCCCATTGATTTGTATGTCATGGATTTGAAAGATAAGGCCAAGGACTGTGTATTTGGACTAAGGGAAGCACACCTGACACTCCAAAAAGCCAATGATATCTGCCATGCGAGTGAGATAACAACCAGCCAAGTCAAAGAACTGACAGATGAAGTAGAAATGAACCAAGTGCAAACCGTCAGGCAAAAAGTCAACATAAAGAGCCACACACAACAAAGTAAAAACAAGTTGCAGCAGATGTGGCTTCAAACACGGAACGGTGCAGATCACAGAATCAGCAGCATCAGAGAAAGAAATTGCATGCAGTTGAGCAAAGTGTGGAAGAAAATGACGTTTATTGGCACAGTTGGAAAGGAGCAGGAAATACGGGCATGGATTCAGAGCCTGAAAATAAACAAAAAAGCTGTGACTTTTAAACTGGACACTGGTGCAGACTTTAATTGCAATGTCAGTTTACACATTGAATGTGCTGGATGTCAGAGGCAGGCTCAGAGCAAGTAAAAGCAAACTTAGCGTGTGATGATGGTAAGATCAGTTTGGCAACAGAAGTTTGTCTGGTGTTTCTGCTGAGCCTTGCAGCACACTAGATTGATCCCATGGATGGTTCAGGTCAGTTAAAGTTATAATCCGGTTTGTAGCAAAATAAATGTTTCTATGAAAGGAGAAAAACATGAGATTGTCCCGTTGATGTCTAATATGTACGTTCAAAGTCTCTGGCCGTGTTCGGAGAGTTGCGTCCAGTCTCTGATTTTAGCATGCTGTATTACATACATAGAAGTTGTCCACCATTCAGGGTTTGCTGAACCCGTCGGCGGGATCAAAAGAAGCGTGGAATTATTTTTTTTTTCAACTAAGGGCGTATTCAGACCTAGACTGTTTGGTCCACTTTAAACAGACCAGGGTTCGTTTCCCACACTGGTGCAGACTTTTCATGCAGGTGTGAATAGACACAAACAAACCCTGGTGCGGACCAAACAACCGGACTGAGACCCACTTTTTGAAGTGGTCTCGGTCCACTTCCAAACTTCCAAAGTTTGTCATTTTTACCTTCTTCTCCAGTGTGGATGCTGCTTGACAGTTTTTCCACCAGATCCTGTCTGGGGATCTTCCCCAGAATTTCTCTCATCAACTCTGCAGACTGTTGGTTGTGTGTCTGTGCGACCTTATCCACCGTTTTCCGCCTGTCTGCTTTATCCAGTTCACATGCTGGGATACCATGGTCCTGTAGGTACCACTTAAACGTCTCAAATTCATCATCACGCAAATCCTTCAGTGTATTGAACAGCAACTCCTTTAAGCTCATTTTCCCGATCTTAGGCGGCATTTTTCTCTGTGAAAACAGACATGAACATTAAGCTATGAATGATGCAAAGACCAACAATGAGCAACATCACCAGCAAAAATAAATAAAATAGAATAATCAGACCAGAGAACTGGGGAGCTTCAGCTAAAACATGATCAATACTATTAGCACTATATGTGATATAAACCTGTTTCAGTTCTGTAGGGTGGTAAAGGAGTCTGGCTCTCATCAACCAGTACCCCAGTGGCTCGGCTAAGCCATTTAGTGGGTATTGGTGGTACAGCATGGCAGTGATTCATATCTGGCTGATAGAAGCATGTGTGTAAACCTTGGTAATTCAGAGCCCAGCCCTGCCCCTCTGCCGTATGGGGTTCCACAGGGGTCCATTTTAGGGCCCCTGTTTTTGTCTTTGTATGTACTGCCCCTTGTCTCCATTCTGAGAAAGCATGGCATTTCTTTTCACTGCTATGCTGACAATAGTCAGATATATGTGCTGCTGAAAAAGAATGACTCTTTCTCTCTAAAACCTCTTCCGGCATGTCTTGAAAACATCAAGGCCTGGATGTCTTGGACTTTTTAAAATTTTAATAAGAAAAAAAAAAAAAGAAGTGATGGTGTTTGGTCCCAGTGGCCTTTGCGACCCCCCTCCTGTTGACTTGGTCCATTTGGCAGACTATTCATAGCCAACAGTATCAAACTTGGGTTTGAAGATGGACAGTGATTTTAAATTGGATCGGCAGACTAGCAGTGGTGAAGTCTAGCTTTTTTCACAATAGGCAGCTGGCAAAAGTGAGGCTTTTCTTGCACAGCAGCATTTTCAAACAGTAATCCACACTTTCATTACATCTCTGCTGGATTACTGTAACGCTCTTTACCTGGGAGTCAGTCAGAGCTCCCTCGCACATCGCCAGTTAGTGCAAACGCAGCCGCTTGGCTTCTAACTGGAGCACGTAAGAAGCAGCACATTACTCCTATCCTGGCCTCCATCCACTGTCTGCATGTGCATTTTAGAGTCCATTTTAAGATTCCTTCTCACTAAAAACGCCGTCTTACTGATTACAAGGCAACGGTGTGGGGAGCATTTCAGAACAATCCGACTCTGGAGGCCGTTTTCAAAAAGTTTGCGTTTTAGTTCGGCTGAAAAGCTGTTTCCATGTAAATGCGAGGCTGTAACGCAACAAAACTTCACCCTAAAACCGTTGTCGTGTAAACGACCCCTTAGTCTCTGTTAAAAGGATTGTTCTTAGTTCTGCATTCTTATTTTCCTTACTTTTTGCAAGGATTGTTTTCTGTTTCCTTATTAAAATACCTTAATTTCCACTCCCTCCTGCCATTTCTTTATTATCTCCACCTTTTTGCAGGTTTTGAATTAGTTTTTGTAGTTTTTGTTAGTCCTGAATAGGGCTGAGCAATTTGACCTCAAATCGATATCACGATAAATTGGGCAGTTGTACCTCGATAACAATGAATGCACAATAAATCTCCAATGACAGTTTGCCATCTGAAAACAACAGCAGGAAATGTAAATTAACCTCTGTAGTTGAATTATTGACCAACTGGAAAACATTACTTTTAATAAAATATACAGGTATAACAATCCCTTGTAACCATTCAAGTATAAACAGGCTCATAGGGCTCTGACTTTACCTCAGGTCAGATGTGGCTGCAAAATGCTTGACATATTTAAGCTCAGCAACCTCTAACAGATGCACCCACCTCCCCTGAAGGTCGACTGAATTTTATTTTCCATATAGCCACAGATCACAGCATAAGTAATTTAGAGTTACCTCTGTAATAAATCAGGTCTATATCTTTTTTTTTTTATTATTATTATTATTATTTTATTTGATTTTTTTAAAGAAAAAATAACCTTATCCATCTAATTTACATGACGGGGCATCGTCAAGTTCACATTTCTCCTCGAGCACTCTCTGCCCCAATGCGTTCATATACACTCAAAGACAAGCACACTCCGTGTGGAGGACAGAGAGCTGGGAAAACCACCACAAGGGACATCTCCCAGTGCCTTCTCTGTGACAATGCAATATTCGTTCTCCTGATGATCGGGGGCCAGAACATGGTGCTTCATTCTGAAATGACCGGATTCTCTGATTGTTTTTGTGTCTGATTTCCTGTTTGGTACAATCAGCTCTGCAGAGATTGCCGTGTGTCTGCAGTGCACTCTGGCTAAAATAGACTTGTAGCATAACAGCCCCGCACAGTCGTTTATTGCAGTGCCTGCAAACTGCAGCGCGTGCTGTGTGAGTGCAAAGATTGATTGACTGGAGTGGCTTCCAAGTATGGGGTAGACCACTGTGCTCACGCTCTCTGTGTGCACAACAGGATCAACTTCAACTTACGTTACTTTGTCTACAGTTGAGTCACCACCTTCTTCATTTGAACCATTGGCCATTTCCTTATCATCTGTTTTTCTTGTTCAGATTGGATTGGTGGAGTCACTTGACTACTCACGCTGCACCTCGTTTTAAAGGGGAATGGACATAGCCTACCAGCACCACTTTTATTTTCTTTTTTATTAAAAACAATAAATTTACCCACATGGGCAAAATGACCGTGGTTATCATAGTAAATTTCAGTATTTGTTAGTGCTGTTAGGCGATTAAAAAAATTAATCTAATTAATTACAGGATTTGTAATTAAATAATCTAATTGATCACATTTTAATCTCATATCTGCATAAGGTCCCAAAATAAAGATTTTCAATTCCAGGACATTAAAATTACATTAAAAGACATAAAAAAAAGACATAAAAAAATAAGGTGGGAATATATACAAACTTCAAACTTTATTTATTTATAGGGCACTTTTCATACTTTAAAAGCAACACAAAGTGCCTCACAGAGGCTAAAAACAACATAAGAAAAAGACAAATCCATACACACATTCGCAGACAAACACACATACACACCTACTCCCATACACATTCATACTAATTGTAAAGAGAGGGGAGAGAGAGACATGGCTTAGCACCGAGGACTGAGGTAAGGATTAAGCTACCTTTGGGGGCAATCAACACTGAGGAGGGCTCCCGGCCCACAAGGAGTGCAGCCGGAGACTTCCCCGCCCCGCACAGACACGAGGCCCCACAACACAGTGCAGTGGCCTATAGCCATGCAGGCAAAGCCGTCCCCTGGCAGCAGCCCCTGAAGTGGACCAGGAGCAGCCCCCAGTGCGGAGAGCTCCCACAAGGAAACACTGGAGCTAAAAACCATCATACTAAAACAATAATAAAAATGTAAGAAGAAAGATAAAATAACATAAAATGGATACGTGAAATGACATAGAGAATTAAGAATAAAATGATAAGAGGTTGACTAAAAGAATGAAGAAGATGTACAGTAATACAATAAAACAATAAGTAATAAAAGAATAAATTAACTTGGTTAAATCAAGTAAAAGCTTGGTTAAAAAGGTGAGTTTTAAGCCGCTTTTTAAAAGTATCAACAGACTCTGCAGCCCTGAGATTCTCTGGCAGCCTGTTCCACAATCACCATAATAACTAATAGCCGCCTCCCCGTGTGTCTTAGTTCTAACTTTTGGTACGGTTAAAAGGCCAGTGCCAGAGGACCTCAGGGTCCGCGAGGGCTGATGCGGTAAAAACAGGTCAGATAAATAAGAAGACCCAAGACATTTATAAACTATTAAAAGAACCTTAAAATCGATCCTGAAACGCACAGGGAGCCAATGCAGCGATTTCAAGACTGGAGTAATATGTTCCCGCCCTCTGGTCCTCGTCAGCACTCGTGCGGCTGAATTCTGTAATAATTGGAGGTTGGAAATTGTCTTTTTGGGAAGACCAGAGAGCAGGGCATTACAATAATCTAAACGAGAAGAGATAAAAGCATGCATTAACACCTCCGTGCTGGCCTGAGAGAGAAACGGGCGGACTCTGGCTATATTTGTGAGATGATAAAAACCGATCTTAGTTACATTTTTAATGTGTGGCATAAAAGAAAGCTCAGAATCAAAAACACATTTTTAGGTACCCTGATGCATTAGGAACACATGAACGAAGTGTTGTGGTTCTATTTTTACAAAATCTACACAGTCCTGCACCTAAGATAAGCTGATTTGATTTTTAGGACTGTTTTTGCTTCTGTCACATTTTTACCCACTGTGGACTCAATTTTCACTGCAATATGAACTTCTATACTTCTATGAGGTCAGGAGAACCAGGGCTAAAGGCTAAAAACTGTGAGGAATGCTTTATTCAAGTCTTGGATCATAGAAGAGTGAAGTATTTTCAGTTTTTCATGCTCTGAACACACAAACTGTTGCTCATTGGTGCAGAGCAGCCCCAAGCTGAAACATGACACCAGGAAGATGAAAGGAAATTTTCTAAGAATTCTTTAGATTTAAATACAGGACAAATTTTGATCACTCAAGGCTTGTTTAATGCAGTAAAGAGTGTAGAATTATCTGTTTTTTACAGAATTGAGCTAGAGCAAACGGTTGATTTTCTTCAGATTTTCAAAAAAGGACGTGTGAATAAACAAGATGTGGACGGCAGTCTCACAAAAATCACTCTCTTCCCCCTGTTTAAAGCATGTTGCTGACATCACGTGTGATACACTCAGGGACCGTCGGAAATTTGAGAATCTAACGAGTAAACCACTTTTTTTATTACAGCATTTGAATAGGACAAACAGTTTGTAAATGAACCCCCCTGCAGATTTGGGATCCAGAATAATCTGCATTAATTTTGATAATGCGTTAATTTGCGGTATAATTAATTAATCTAATTAACGCGTTCAATGTACAGCCCTAGTATTTGTAGATTTTCGGTTTACAGAGAATGGTCCCAAAAAGAGAAAATATCCAGTGAGTGGCATTTTCTGGGACTAAATGTCTTGTTGATGCCAGAGGTCAGAGGAGAATGGACAGACTGGTTGGAGCTGATAGAAAGGTAACAGTAACTCAAATAACCACTGGTTACAACCGAGGTCTGCAGAAGAGCATCTCTGAACACACAACACGTCCAACCTTGAGGCAGATGGGCTACAGCAGCAGAAGACCACACCGGGTGACCCTCCTGTCAGATAAGAACAGGAAACTGAGGCTACAATTCACACAGCAACACCAAAACTGGACAATAGAAGATTGGAAAAACGTTGCCTGGTCTGATGAGTCTGGATTTCTGCTCCATGGTAGGGTCAGAATTTGGCGTCAACAACAGGAAAGCATGTTGGGCCCTAGGTACCAACTGAGCCTGGTTTAAAGTCCACAGCCTACCTGAGTATTGTTGCTGTCTCATCACATCGTGTCTCTTCGTCCTGGCAGACTACCTGCGTTTGTTTATATCTGGCACGCCGCACGCGCAGACTGATACACTAAGCGGCGAGCGCCTCATTGCCAGATGTGGCTCAGCAGCAGAGGTAGCGCCGTTTTCCGATACGATGAGAACTAGAGCCTTATTTAGCGGTGTTTTTGTGTGAAAGTAACGCACTGAAAATTCTCTAAATAAAGTGTGAATGCAGACCCATATCAGATTTTTTCGGTGGGAGTCTGTTTATTTGTGTTTTTGGTCAAGTAAAAAATGGCCCCGTCTGAGTGCAGAGGAAACTGGCAGAGGAGCAGGGAGGGGGTCTTCAGTGCGTGCGCCCTGGGCTTCTGCTGCACAAAATCACTGCTGTAGGGGTAATTTCTGCCCTAAACCTTGTGATAGGACCCAACTTGTTCCATCACATCAGCTCCAGATAGAGGCTGCGGCTGGCTCCGGTGCCAGGTGCGGAATCTGCACTCGCGGGAGTAGAAGCTCACGTGGGTTCACGTTCTTGTCTGGACTTGCGCAAGAGCTTTATTCCTCTAATGTTTATTATTTTGAATAATGTTACTTTTTTCTTTTCTTGAATTATTCTTATAATAGTATGGGATGTGTCATATAAAATGGGATGACTTTCCACTTCAAGGATGAGTCTCTCGTCGTCCCTTGATGTCAAAATGCGACCTCCTGTCACCGGGTGTGATGTAATGTTACATTTACTACTAGCGTGACTGTGCTGTCAAAGAAGAGTCAAGTTACATTTGTTTGTACACTGATTTTGTTTTAAAAAACAATGGATCTTCATGCCACCCGGCAATTCATTTCCTGTATAGGTCATCATATTTCATTCAGCTTGACCCAGACCCTCTCCAGCGTCCAGAAAAGATAGACTTGTTGCGGATTCTTTCCATCAGTGGGGAACCCTCTGGGCCTTCAAGGTATTCAGTGAAGGCCTAATAAAAAATATTGAAAGAATTTTTGTACTCCTAAATAACTTTTTTATTTCTTTATTTTATTTCTTCATTTTGTTTTTATTTATTTATTTTACTCACTGAAATCATAGCAATGAGTTTTATATTATTTTTATAAACTTGTCCTGGCAAACAATGGGTTAATATAACTAAACAGAAAATGGACCAATCACAACTTTCCTTTTGATGGAATCTGGGTAAATCAGCGACACATTCTGGCAGGCAGGGCCTTCAGTAACTGCAACGAATGCCTGTGTAACTCAAGCGAATGTGGACACAATTTGATAATGACAGCTGTCTTAGCCAATCATATTTTGTTAAGTTGTGGGAGGGATCATTTCCTGTCATCTTCCGGGGATTTGCGAATACTTACCAAACACCCCCTCCCTGCTCCTCTGCACTCAGACGGGGCCATATTTTACTTGACCAAAAACACAAATAAACGGACTCCTACCGAAAAAATGTGATATCTGTCGGCAGTCAGGCTTTATTTAGAGAATTTTCAGCGCGTTACTTTCACACAAAAACACCACTAAATAAGGCTCTAGTTCTCATCCTGTCATAAAACGGCGCTACCTCTGCTGCAGAGCCACATCTGGCAACGAGGCGCTCGCCGCTTAGTGTATCAGTCTGCGCGTGCCAGATATAAACAAACGCAGGTAGCCTGCCAGGACGCAGAGACACGATGAGAACTAGAGCCTTATTTAGAGGTGTTTTTGTTTGACAGTAACGCGCTGAAAATTCTCTAAATAAAGCGTGAATGCAGACCGATATCAGATTTTTACGGTGGGAGTCCGTTTATTTGTGTTTTTTTTTTTTGCTCAAGTAAAATATGGCCCCGTCTGAGTGCAGAGGAAACCAGCTGACGAGCAGGGAGGGGGTGTTTGGTGCGAGCGCTCTGGTCTTCTGCTGCACAAAAACACTGCTGTAGGGGTAATTTCTGCCCTAAACCTTGTGATAGCACCCAACTTATACCATCCCAGAGTATCACTTTAATGGATAAGCGCCTAACTGTAGCTGTGAGTGAGTGAGGGGAAAAGAGAAGATCTAGTTGGCAGAACGTGAAGAGAAATGGTTGGAAAGTAATGGAGCAGACTGTGTGGTTGCTGGATTACTTGAAACTCCGTTTTTTGTTTTTTTGTTTTTATTCAATTTTATATCTTAATTTTTTAATTGTTTGAAGTTGTGTTAGGTATTGCAGTGTTCAGGCACATGATAAATTTTTAATCCCACAAAACTATCAATATACTGAACTTCCATGTCACATGATCCTGGCTATTGTTTTTATTTCTTTGTTTGATTGTTTATTGCCACGTGTGCTCCCATGGTCCTACTGAAGGCCCAGTGGATGGAGCCATGGTTCGCCACTGCTCTCCATAGTGCCGTACGGCTCCTGCAACCGGACTCTCACTGCGCGGGGCTAATGTGAGCCTACAACAGTGATTATAATGATACGGATTACATGCGGAAGCCGCACCGGACCCGCACCGGATTCAGTGTGAGCCTGGGGTAAACCTAATAAACTGATATTTGTAGAGATGAAAGAGAGAGTACGATTGATACCCTCAAAATCTAACAGATAGCACAGAAAAGACAGAATTTGCAGATGGTCTCCCTCAAAATACTTCTTTAAACCATTGTGATGGTGATTTTTTTTTTCTTCTTAAACATTGCCCTTGCCCATATATCAACTTGATTTATGTTACCTTTCTTTCTATTAGTATTATTTTGTTTAAAATTTGGCTCTTTTTAATGATTTCCTTTGTCCATTCGTCCGTTGTTATAGATATGTTTATGAACATATGTGTGATGTTTGTCACTGGGTTTTAATACTATTTAAAACCAATAAATATACTGATGAAAAAAAAAATTCAGCAGAGAAAAACACAGAGCTCCCTTCTCACTTCTAAACTCGGTCAGTTGGTGTGGTGTTGTCATAAAAACTTCCTGCTCGACTCAATCAGGAAGCTAAGAAGTAGTATTTTGAAATAGCCTAGATTGGCACAGATGATCTTCTTTAGATGTGGATTACAATCAGGCCTAGAAGAAAATCTTTTTAAAGATTGCTTAGAAACTCCTCACAGCCCCTTTTAATGAATGATTATATTTCCAATTTTCCTGTCAGCTGGCAGACGTCAAATTAACTGCAGCCATTCTGCCATTCTGCAGTTGACTGGATGCTTGTAGTTTTTTTGTTTGTTTGTTTGTTGTTGTTGTTGGTTTTTTTTGTTTGTTTTTAGCTGTGTCATGAGGTAAAACATCCCCTCACAAATAAAGACACAGGTTAAAGTGCTTCAGCTGGTTTAAAAAACTACTCAAGAAGTACCAATGTTTTTTTTGTATGTCTGTGTGTGTGTGTGTGTGTGTGTGTGTGTGTGTGTGTGTGTGTGTGTGTGTGTGTGTGGACTAGTACTTCCTGTTGGGCTGCCAGCCTTTTCTGTGAAAGCAGGAAGACATAGGGGCTACGACTCTCTCAGCAGAAAAATATGCTTCAAGACACCGAACACTGTCGAGACTTATTGATATTAATGCTTTTGATTTAAAAACTTAACTACATAAGGAAATAAGCTTTATATAAATTCTGGTACAATGCCTAAAAAATTAATATTCACTTTCAATATTGTCCATGAGCTATAAATAAATTATTAAAGTCAATTTAAGTACACTTACTGGAGTTAATTAATTAAGATCGAATTAATTAATTAGCTTCCTGTAAATAATAGCACAGGACATTTCTTTTCCTCAGATGTGTTTCAATAATGAATTAGTTGGATCAGAACAACCTGTTTTTGTTTGATGAGGTAAATACTTTATTTGTGTTACTGTTCAAACATGTTCGTGATAACAGCCTGAAAGATTTGATGAAACTAGAGAAAAACAGAAATCCACTTACCAAATATCTTAACCATCTGTCACGCAGGAGGAGTTTGTGTCTTCACTCAATAAGTATTTGGGGGGAAAAAAAAGAAAAACAGTCATTTGAACCCCAAAAGTATCGATTTCAAAAGTTCATATTTAAAACACATCGTGTCTGAGGGACTGAGCACTACAGGCTCGTTTCCTGCTGTGTGTCTGCAGGCAGCTGACGCTTCCTTTTCTGAAAAGGTGAAACCACAAACCTTACAAACTGTGAAATGTTCCTCTGTGGTTGTGAAAGTCTCAAGACCAAATTTGACAAACTGACATACATGATATGTTGTCTTCATATGCTGACCCCTAACTTTACAATATATCAGTTTAAAGAACCCTTGTTCTCTGTTCACGAATATCAAACCATGTTTTGTCATCTTTGTCTTCCAGTGTTGATAGCAGTGTGACTTTTAGCATCAACAGCTGACCACAGTCAAAGACCGCCTTCTGTGTACTCACCTTCTTCACGTGTGATTTGTTCTTACATATTAGCTGTGTCCCACTTCAGGGTCTGCAGCCCACGAAGGCTGCAGCCTTCAGAGAACCCGGCCTTCGTGGCCTGCTTGTAGACCCCATAGGCCAATCTGAACTGAGGCAGTCTGGTCTACAGAGCAGTTCCTGTTTGTTACTCTTGATGTCACACAGTGCTGCCCTCACCTGTCAGCCTACTTTTGGTTGCTAGGCGCTACCCAAGTAGCTGCCTGTTGCAGCAGCTCTCTTGTCTTTGTCCGTTTCTTGTAATTTCTTCGTCTCTTTTTCGTAATCTTTGTATTTGGAGCGGATCATCACTTTGTATGGTTCATTGTCGGTCACGGACACCAAACTCTTTGTGGCTTCGGCGGTATTTTTTACTACTTTTCTCCTGTGTTTGTCTGGAGATCCTACATGTAACCATGGCTGCATTGTTTACATGCTAAAATAGCTGTCAGCAGCCTGTAGCATGTCAATGCTAACTAGTGTAGGGCTTGATGATTTCTCTCGAGCTAAGAAGGAGGAGGTGAGGACGACGTGCTGGTTCTCAGGTGTGAGCTGGGAGGTGACGACGTGGACCTGTCCTTCCATCCATCGTTGTTGGGAACGTGGGATCTAGCCCCGGGGGATGGATGAGCTTGCTGTGCTAACCCAGCCGCATCGTGCTGTTCACGGACGTGGCTGACGGAGCTGACATCGGATGCCGCAACACATCGGAGGAGCTTCACCTGCTGTGAGCAGACAGGATCCTGGAGACAGAGACTGAACAGACTGCTGGGGAGACTCAGTCCTGGACCCTGTGGAGGTGGAGACTGGCTGGGCTGGAGAGTGGTGGACGGGTGGTGGACGGGATGTCGTCATCTAATTTCTTATGGACATTTTTGCACTTTCTATACTCTTTCTTACTTTTGTTTTCTTTAATGCTGCGGTGACTCCTGAATTTCACCTCAGGGATAAATAAAGTATTTTCTATTCTATTCTATTCTATTCTATTCTACATTACTTTTCGGACACATTAACCAAAAGCTTACATTGAAAAGAGGATGTTTTTACAGTTATTTTATTTAATATTTTACTTTATTTTAATCGTCTTCATTGATAGAGAGTAGAACCACAATGTACATGTGAGAGTTAAAAAACAACATTGCTGTTATAGTTTAAACTTTTTTTTTGAGTACTGAATTGATTGAATATATTGTTTGAAGTCACTGATTTAAAAAAAAAGAAATTAAAAACCACCAAGTATTTTTTTCCCAGAGATTTTACATTTATGAACATATAATTTTCCATAAAAAGAGAAGTCAGTTGTCTTCATATATATATATATATATATATATATATATATATATATATATATATATATATATATATATATATATATATATATATATATCAGTGGTGTGCGGGCAGGGGAGGAAGTGCCTCCCCTAGGCTAACAAGAAAAAAATATATATATTTTTTTTATAAAAAATATTTTTTCCAGTTGTTCGTATACAATTTGTCATAATTAAAAAATAAAAAAGGAAGTTGCTTATTTGTCAATAAGAGGGAGGCTAACAGAGGGGACGGACAGCTTTTCGCGCTGGCTTCATGCTTGTAATGTGCGTCGGAGGCAGAGACTCCGAGAGAGAGAGAGAGAGACTGTTTACTTGAAATCACAACGTTTTGCAGGTTCACACATGCGTACTAAGGTCTAACGCTGATTAACGTGGGCATTGATGAGGCACAGCGCTTCTCTGCCTCCGCAGGTTGTAATAACACACCCTCTTTGAGGTCTCGCGATAGTTTGTTAGTGCAGACGTTTGATAGAGTATACCGGAGGTGTCTGGCCTGTGTTCTTGTGTTGTTGACATACGGTTATTATTGTTCATATTTTTCTCTTTCTCCTGTGATGTAAATCCTGTAGAAATGCAGGTGAACGTATGTTTCAGGTTTTAATTGGCATTTCGTCATGTTAACTCTGGGACTTCAGCCTGTCTCCGAACCGTAGATGGGAAAGCTGATTAACATTTATGTACTTGGCTTGTTGCTGGTAACTGGTGTCTAGGAGTCAAAGTGAGGGAAAAGACTAAAGAGGAGGAAAAAAAGGTGCACCTTGTGCACAACCGCACATTTATTGAGGAAACAAAGACCAAAATAATGTACTCCTGCCCCACACACACCATGCATGCACTCAGACCGTCTCTCCTTCTGTCACATGCGGGCGCGCGCACACACACACACACACACACACACACACACACACACACGCACACACGCACACACGCACACACAACACAGACTTACACCGCGTTAAAGGGGCAGGGCTGGCCAGTAACAGTTTGTATTAGTAAATGTGAGCAGTGCACCATATATAACACACACGTATAGAAGGTTCAACTTACATCATTACAGATATATATATATATATATATATATATATATATATATATATACATATATATTAGGGGTGTAACGAAATGGTCAATTCACAAAACGATACGAAATAGAGCTCACGATACGAAATATTTACAGTACGAAATAAAGATTATAGAAAAGCCCAAACAGAAGGAAATTGTGCAAAAATCTTATATTCTTTATTTTCTTCTTAATAAACAATAAATATTGCCTTATCAGTAAATAAATGGTCTTTGAAAAAAATAAAATGTGTAAACTGAACTATAACATTTAGCCTATAACAGTGCATATACTTCTGATCTTCAAGTCTGATCAAATTCTGTAAACTCAACAGTAGATAAAAAAAATCAAATATTGATTTTTTTATGCAGACTAATACAAACATACAGTTGCTGCCTGTCTTCAGTTCAAAACAAAATGTTCTTTTAAAAAGCAAATTTTCTTGTGTTTATCCTTGGACTACAATAAGAACACTAAATCAAATCTCAAAAAGTGCTTTGTTGTTGTAAACAATTAGGACAGAACAGTCCTCTTTCCTCCTCACAGTAGTCCTCCTTACTCCTCAGAGCTGCAGTCTAGCCTTATAAATGTCTGAGCTACAATATTTAGCCAAACAGGTGCATATTCCTTTTTAAGAATGATAACATATCAACATTTTCAGGGAGCAGTTGAGACCTTTGAGAGCTCACAATATCTCCTGCTGTTGAAAAAACTTGTTCGCTGGGAACTGAGGTGGCAGGAACTGCAAGGTATGCTTTTGCTAGTGGTGCAAGCATGGAGTAAATGTGTGACTTGTCTTTCCACCACTTGAGTGGACAGCTGGTGAGTGGGACAGGAATCTCTTTCTTGTACATGATGATCTCTTGGTCCACTGACCATTTGTCCTGTGCTTGCTTGGTCTGGGCAGAAGTGAAGTGTCACCAAAAAGGTCCTCAAGGGCAGTCGTCTTTGTGGAAGGCTGGTCCAGCTCAGCTCTGCATGTGAGTGTCTTATCATCTTGTGCTGCATGTGGGGGGCTGTCACTGGTGGCACTGGCTGCTCCTGCTGCGCTCCTCTCTTCCTCCACATCACAGGTTGGTCTCTGCATACAACAGCAGAAGAAAATGCAGGACATTAGGACAACAAAATATTAAGACATTTCTTAATTCCTGGCTTAGCACTACATAATTCTAAAATTATTCCAAAAAGCTACATGTGTGCCTGATATTATTATTGGTGTTATAATATGCTGCTAAATGAAAATGCAGAATTGTGTAATGTGTAAAATACCTGTTTCTGCTGTAACTGCAGTGCTCTCTCCCTCAGCCGATCAAAAACAGCCTCCCGCTGGTCCTCAGGAACATGTGGCAGACCCTTAAATCTAGGGTCAAGGGCAGCACTCTCCAGAAGATACCCAGAAGCCTCACGTACTTTAACTCTCACTCTCTCATACATTTCTGGAACCACTGTTTTACTGAAGTGTATCCATGATGGGAGTTGATATTTTGGCTCCAGTGTGTGGATCAACTATCGAAATCCAGCGTCATCTACAAAAGAAAAGGGCTGCATATCATTGGCTATAAAAAAGCCTATACTCTGTGTTATGTCTTTTGCTCGCTTGCTAGCAGCTAGCAATGATGCAGCGAATGCTTTCTGTAGAGTTGTTTGGTCTTTGGCTTGTTGTTTTTTCTGTGTAGCTTCCAGTAGCTTCTCTTTGTGACGCCGTTGTAAGTGGTACATCATGGTAGTTGTACTCGCCATAGTATACGGCAAACTGTAGCAGCATATTTTGCACACGGTTGTTGTTTTGTCCACAATTTTCTCACCGTTCTCCCATCTTTGACATGGGAAGCCAAAATAGGTCCACACACAGATTTCTTAGACGAAGGAGCGTCAGCTAATTCTTCCACATCTTCCTCCATTTTGGAGGAAGATGTGGCTACGGTAGGCGGGGAGGGTAAAAAAAATCAGCAGTAGTGCCTTTGCGGTTTTTATTTCTTACTTTTAGTTCATATGTCTTTGAATTTTATTTCGTCATTTTTATGTTACACCCCTTTATATATATATATATATATATATATATATATATATATATATATATATATATATATATATATATATATATATATATATAAACAATGTTTTTAACTGAGACATGGCTTGACAAAAACACAACTAATGCAGTCCTGATAGAGTCCAGTCCACCTCACTTCAATTTTTGGTCTGAAACTCAACAAAACCAGAGAGGGGGTGGGGTTTGTTTGTGGTATTTTCTGGGACAATATACTGCTACAGCTGACAGCTCGCGCTGCTCTTTCAGAGTGAAGTGTTTAATAGATTGGCTGACTGTAGCACTTCACAGAGACACCAAAATGAACAGACGGGTTTAAAATCACATGAAAAAAGATGTGTAATGTCTTAGTCCAAACTGACCCCAAAGCAGAGACTGGCACAGGTAAGTGAACACAGATGAAGGTAGAATGAAAAAACACAGCAGGCCACGCAGAAACATCTGCGCACAAAAAAACACAGGCAAGAACCAAAACCGCAGAAACACAAAAAACTCACAACGAGCAACTTGAAAGGCCACAAGAAAGAACACTGAGATACTACCAAGGAGAACAGAATTTTCTGGCAGAGCAGTGAAGTGAAAACCAGGCTTTTATAGGAGAGTAGATTAACAGAGTGGAACCAGGTGTGCCTCTGCTGCTGAGAGGAGAAGCCAGCCGCACCCCCTGCCACTCACATACCTGCAGGAGAAGGAAAAGCAGAAAAAAAAACATAAAAACCTACAACAAAACCAAAGCCAAACAGAATCATAACAAGATGGTTGTTTTTGTATTTAGTGTTCACATTGATTTTTCTTCTTTTTCAACAACAAGGCAAAACAAGAGGTAAGGTCAATGAAAGAGAAACTATGAGGTCAGGATGTAAAAATATTTGGGGACCATGCTTAAAAGGTGAATTTGTGAATCAGGTGTGAATCCAAATGTTAACACACTCTATGAAAAACCAAAGTCATGCCCCACCACACCAAGCACCAAGTAACACCTACAGGTATTAGCAGCCAGCTCTGCACTTTGATACAAAAGAGGAACATAGAGGTTTTTATACAGGTGTTTCTGCACAGACAGGAACCAAGAGACTAGGGGCCTCATTTATAAAAGAGTGCATAGAATTCTCACTAAAAATGTACTTGCCCACAAAAGCTGAAAATGGCGTACGCAAAAAAATAATCAAATTTATAAAACCTTGCTTAAGCACACCTGAGGCCTATAGCACGAAGCGCGGTTAACTTATCCGCGGTAACTCACATCTATCCAGGATTGAGTAACCGCAACAATTGCAATCAGGATAATTGATAGCATGACGCAAGTTATCAACACGGTAACTCAACCCAGGATTGTCTCATCAAGAGCCGTGAATGCGCACTTAAAAGAGGAGGGCTCAGAGGCAGCTGACCAATCACAATCATGAGCGACTAAGAAAGCTCCGTACGTCACCGCTGAAGAGCAGCGGCTGATAATGCAGCAATACAAGGAGGAGAGAAGCAATAACTTGGTAAGGGGGAACACGGCAGCAGCGGCCAACCGCAGGTTGTAAATGCCTAAGTTTCTCATCAGTGGCTCAGTATGATAGTGATCACACTTCTAAATCTCATAAAATAATAAATGCTACCGTGCAAATGACTTTCATGTATTCCAATTATCATGTCATTCTCCCAGATGTAATCCTTCTGGAGTCAGAAGAACATGGGAGCAGATAAAAAACAGTCCCTAAGTTGTGTGAGGGCAGCAGCCACTTGATGCACAACGCGGGATGCCGTAAACTTGCTCAGCCGCTCCACATCCCCGACAAGAGTACATGTAGCTGCCCGTGACAACGAATCGCAGGGCGGTCAGTGCACTGCTCCGGGTTGCACGGGCAATGTACGGCTCTAATATTTCACAGAGGTAGAGTAGTCCGGGCCGTCAGAACCTATAACTCTCATACAGCGAATCGTCGCTTTGATCGAGAAGATCTGATTGATCTTTAAACACCCTTTCTCTTCGTAAAGCTCTTCTTACAACTTGTGCGCCTCTGTCCACCGGGTTTGAGAGAAAAGGGCAGGCCATTGTTTCTGAGAAGCCGATTGGCCGATGGGAGGGGCTTTTTATAGGATCAGATTCAACCTCCAACTTATCCTGCTCCAGAGCAGGATAGCCGTTCAGAGTAGGTGACCATGGTGATGTACTCTGATAAAAAAGGAACTGGCTTCGTGCTATCGGTAATCTAGAGTTAACCCTGAAGTTATCTCGCCAAGACACTAGTCCTGCTTTGTGATATAGGCCTCTGCAAGCACTTTTCCCTTTATAAATCACAGTCCACGTGGAAGATTGCGCAGGTCCGCCCTCTACACACCCACATTTTACCATCAATGGTCAATGCAAATTAACTTATGAATGGATTTGTATATAAATAGGCCTGCTGATCAGTGGCATTTTGCGCTCAACCATGGCAGAAAAGATAAGGAAAAGGAACTTCTTGGAGACAGAAATAGAAGTACTTGTGGGTGAGGTGGAGGCAAGAAAAATGATTTTATTTGGTGGTCACAGTAGTGGAATCACTAATAAAAGAAAGTTAACTGAGTGCCAGCACGTTGTCTCCGCCGTGAATGAAGTGAGTGCCACAGACCGATCTGTGGCGGATGTCAAAAAGAAGTGGTGGGACTTAAAGGTGGAGGCCAAGAAGAGAGTGGCGCGGCACCGGGAGAGTATCTCTGCAGGTGGGGGCAGGGGCACACCTGAGTCCACACCACTGGACAACAAAATCCCCTCCATACTTGGGACGGCCAGCGTGTGTGGCATCGTGTCCGAGAAGGAGTGTGAAGAATAATTTGACCCTTGTGCAGTTTATGATCACTTAACCTCCTAACCTTTTCTTGCATTTGACATTATGTAAACCCTGTTCTAATCCTGTCATGTAATAATGCTTGTTATTATCTACTAGCTCCTGCTTCTTCTGACGCTTACACAGCATGCACCCACATGCCTTAGACATTTCTTAAGCACATACCATATATACTGATTCAACTGACCTCTGTATCTGACCTCAGTGTGGAGACTGTCTTTCGACTTCTTATCTGTTGAGGGACACCTTCCACACCAGCTCAGTCTGGCTCATTCCAAGACAGTGAGGTATGAAGTATAACCCACATGCATACACTTCCTGATGCTCATAAATACCAAGAGCACATAACACTTCTTCAGTTTCAGCATCCAGCATCTTGTTGACATGTTGTAAACTCCGGCACTGTATTAAATCTCAACTTTTGGCTTCAGTCGTCTCATGACCATTTTTCATTTTTGAGTTATGCCAGGGGTTTTTGTGGTACGAACCATCAAGGTTATACTGAGCTCTTAGAATTGCAAAGGGACAAAATCCTGACATAAATTGGTCCTTCGAGCTGGGTCCTCGCATCTGTGACCCTGGGAGAGAGTCGGGACCATCCGACCTGTCCAGTGAACCTTCTGGGCAGAGATTTACTTTATGCCCTTGGCCTAACTATGGGCAGAAACATTATCCATTAAAGCCTGATGCAATAGCAGGTGTTACACTTATTGAAAGCAGGAGTCATTAAAACATGCGAGGACTCACCAGTAAACTCATCTATTTTTTGCTGTAAAGAAAGCTCTACCCAGTACAGTATGGAAAATGGTGCAGGATTTACAAGCTGTGAACAAAGCTGTTCAAACATGAGCACCACTTGTGCCTGATCCACATACATTGTTAAATAACTTGTGACCAAAGAAAAAGTATTTTACAGTTGTGGATTTAGCAAATGCATTTTTTTCTATACCTGTAGATGAACACTCACAATTTTGGTTTGCATTTACTTTTGAAAACAAGAGGTACACTTATACCCGCCTTCCTCAAGGCTTCACTGGTTCACCAACCATATTTTTTCAAGCTATGACTGCAAACCTTTCTAAATTTGACCCACCTTGTGGTTCACAAATTATTTTGTATGTTGATGATATCCTTCTCGCCTCAGATGATGGAAGTAAATGCTGCAAAGACTCATTGGCATTACTTAAATTTTTGGCTGAGCAAGGACACAAATACAGCAAAAATAAGTTGCAATTTGTTCAACACTCAGTTAAATTTTTAGGTCACACCATTTCTCACAGTTCCAAATCTCTTACCACATGACATGTTAAGATGATTTCTGAATTACCTTATCCGGAAACACCTAAACAACTTATGGCATTCTTATGGTGCGGCCACACCAAACGCGAATTTGCGGCGCGATTACATACAAAGTCTATGCAAAGACGCGTTTAGCCGCCGATTCGCCTCTCGCGGCGCGATTCGCGCGTTTGGCGCGGCGAGTTTGGAGCGTTCACGCGTTTGGGCGGTAGACGCGAATTCGCTCGAGTTCAAAATATTCCCCCACGACGTCATTGTTTTGACAACGTTGGGGGGCAACTGCCGCCTGCTCCGGCTCCAACTCCGCCGGAGGATGGAGGAGAAAACAATCTGTGCGGTGTGTCATCATCCAGAGTTATACGATACGACGTGTGTACTCTACAGAGACCAGAAAAAAAGGAGCAGGCTTGGTTGAAAGTCTCTGAGGAGACAGGTTTTGAATGTAAGTTCTGAAAACATTCGTTCCCACCTGGATTTGCTTGCACGGGCTATCACTGAGTCCGACTGTGTTTTCCTCAGCGGAGTTTTAAGCCTGATAGAGAGGAGGAAAGAGCGGGGCAGGGGCAGAGCCAGGGAAAAGATGGAAGTTCTCTGTGCTCCTCTCTTTCCTCCATCCCTTCATCATCCCCAGGGAGACCTCCGGGAACATGGGTCGGGGGTTCGGGTAGTCGGGGGTAGGCTACGGGGGGTCGGAGGTTCGGGGGATCGGGGATGAGATCGCAGGGAAAAGCCAAGCAGGGCTGG
The DNA here is from genome assembly GCF_033239565.1 of Halichoeres trimaculatus. Lineage (NCBI taxonomy): Eukaryota > Metazoa > Chordata > Actinopteri > Labriformes > Labridae > Halichoeres > Halichoeres trimaculatus. The sequence goes on from NW_027437186.1 coordinate 4,743,288, forward strand.
TGGATTACCAGGGAGAGGCAGCAGGCATTGATTGTGATCTCCAAAGCTTTCACACACTCTCCTGTCATGCTTTGGAAACCACAGCTCATTGTTTTTCAGATGCTCTTTTGGACTTTCGGTCTTTAAATGAATGAGCTCTCTACTCCGCATGCGCAGTACCGCGCATTCGCGTGTTCGCGCCTCAGCTTGTCAAAAAAGTCCAGCGGCGAGACTCGGGCGTTCACGCGGCGCGTGACAGGCCATTCGCGCGAGTAAATTCGCGTGTTCGCGTTTGGTGGGGCCGCACCATTAGGAACTCTAAATTACTGCAGACAATGGATTCCAAATTTCTCTGTTATGTCAGGACCGCTGTAAGCCCTGTTAACATCAAAAGAGACAGTTTTTCCACTATCTACAGAAAATAAACACCTCTGTGATTTATTAAAAGAGGCAGTACATCAGTCCTTGTCATTAAAACTACCTGTTTATGACAAACCATTTCATCTTTTCTGCCATTTTAAAGGTTCAGATTCAGATTCATTTATTTTACCATTGTGTATAACACGTAGGAATTTGCTTTGGCATTGTACAGTGTTCATTCAAATTTTTTCACAAATAACCAACAAACAAAAACAAAAAACACCGTGCAGAAATAACAATAAATAAATAGTATGATATAAAGTGCAGTAGTGCAACATATTGCTGATGTCTCTAAGGGGCAGGGGAAAAAGGGAAACCAGAGTCATCGAGCAGCCTGGCGGCTGAGAGAAAAAAAACTGTTTTTGTGGCGCTCTGTCTTGGCCGCCAGATGCCGCATTCTTCTCCCAGAGGGGAGCAGTTTGAGGAGGCCGTGGCCAGGGTGGGAGGGGTTGGCCATGATCTTTCGTGCCCTCCTCAGTGCCCAACCAGGTGATGATGGAGTGTGTGAGGATGGACTCAATGATGGCCGTGTAGAACTGTGTCATCATGGACTTCGACAGTCTGTATTTCCGCAGCTGCCGAAGAAAGTGCAGCCTTTGCTGGGCCTTTCTCAGAAGGGCCTTGATGTTAAGCTCCCACTTCAGGTCCCTGGAGATGACTATCTACTAAGGTGGCCGCATGTCTGAAGTTCTAGCTCAGAAAGAAACAGAAAAATACAGACCTATAGCTTATTATTCTAAGAAGCTTGATTCTGTAGCTCAAGGTCTGCCTCCATGTGTCATGGCTGTCACAGCAGCTGCAGAAGCAGTCTCATCTAATGCAGATGTCTTCCTTTTTCACCCTTTGACCTTGCATGTGAATCATGATGTATATGCTCTGCTACAACAAGATAAAATGTATTTTCTCTCGCCTGCTAGACACCTGCACTGTATGACTGTGCTCCTGTCTCAGCCACACTTGGAAATAGTTTGCTGCTCAGTTCTGAATCCTGCTAATCTTTTGCCAGATGTGGAGAACACATCTGAAGATCATGACTGACTAGAATCATTAAAGACATATTTACCCAGACCTGATTTGAAAGACACACCAATTTCTGATTCAATTTGGCTTTTTACTGATGGCAGCTCTTTGAAAGATTCTTATGGCAAAACACACTCTGCTTATGCTATCACCACTGTGTCCAACGTGCTAATGACAGAATCTCTGCCTGCATCAGACTCAGCACAGTCTTCTGAGCTGAAAGCAGTTATTGCTGCCTTACACTGTTGTGCAGATTTTCCTGCCACTATTTTCACTGATTCTAAATATGTCTATTCATCTTGTCATTATTACTGTGCCCAGTGACACCCTAGACACTTTAAAACATCATCTGGTTCTGAAGATAAGCATGCAGCTCTGCTTAAGGCCTTGACACAGGCCCTTAAGCTTCCTACAGCTTTGGCTATTGTGCATGTCCCAGCTCATACACATAAAAATGATCTCTTTTCATGTGCCCTAGCTGACTCTGTTGCTCAAGCTTTAGCTAGGGGTGACCCTGCTACTCCTATCTTTACTGCTCTGCTAACTGATGATTCTGATAACATCTTGCATGACCACTAGCACCATGCTACACAACCCTCTTCTGTCATTCTTAATCCTGAGGATGACCTTTTCTATCACCCAGATACTGATTTACTTTCGTTATGTTGAGGATTCATTCAAAGTGGATTCATTTAGAGTGAACCACAGAGCAGCCTGCAGAGGTCCAGGGGCCTGCAGGAGCTAATCTTTGACCCTTGGAGAAGTTTAGCCTAGCCTTGTACTTGAGATGACTCTTCTTTTTGCCAGGATTGAAAGATTTAGTGCCCACAGCTGTCTTGACCAAGGTCTGCTCAGTGACTACATGTTACAGAAAACCAACCTACAGACACAGAGTCTGTTTACCATACATAGTTAGTTGCATGCATTCAGGGACGCCCCAGTAGTATAAAGGGGGCTAGGACATCAGGTTTAGAGAGAGGAGAGGAGGGTTTTTGTCTGTGTGCCATCATTGTGTCAACTTCAAATAAAGATGTTGGACTGAAGCTGCCATTGGATCTCCTCTTCTTCATTGAACTCCGTCTGTTCTTCATGCCAGTAGTAGGAGAGTGGCCCACAAATTTATTACGCAGTCAGATCAAGAAGACCAGGAGTGAACCTCACTCTACCTCCTTCCTTATATCCCTGGGCGCGCCAAGTGTCCCATGGCCCTTGTCATATGACAACAGCAGGTATGATAAAGAAGGTCCAGAAATGCTTTTATGCCCCGAACTTCCAAAAAGCAGCACATAATCATGTTAAAAAATGTTTGATAAAATAAAAAGTTTTGTTTGGTTGTTGTATGACATTACATTAATTGGACTGAAATACATCCAACTGCACATGCTGATGCGGATTTCTACGGAACCCCTAAGGGGACATGGAGAAAAAAAAAAAGAGATTTCCTTTGCGAGATCCCGCAATACTTTTGCAAGATCTCGCAATACTTTTGCGAGATCTAGCAAACAGTATCTTATTTGTGATTGGTCAGTTTATCTACTTCCGGATCAACTCAAACACAACAATGGAGGGTGCGCACCGGTGGGGGAGATTCATTGGCTGTGTCCGAAATGGCATACTAACGTACTACTCATACTAAGTGTGACGTCAAAAATAGTATGTAGTGCGTTCACATTAAATAGTATGAAAAGATTGTGTGCGCGAGAAATACCCGGATGTATACTATATCGGGAAAAATTGTAAGTATGGGAGGTGGGCATACTACTCGCCCTGACACGCTCCATAATGCATTGCGAGCGAAAAATGGAGGAGATTGCCGGGACGAGCAGAACTCTGAAGGGACGATATAAATGTAAGTATGAAACGTAAATGTAAGTACCAAGTATTTTCTGTTATTATGTGGTGAAATAGTCGTCCTTATCACCCACGGATCTGAGAAATAGGCGGTTTCTAACTAACGTCTTTAATTTGTCAGACGACTCACAACGTTCTGCTGCCTGCTAGCCGCAGCAGCTCCCTTTGCATACAGAAGAAATAGCAACTACCTCCTCCAGCCTACAGCTACAATTGAAACGATTTCAGAATCTTGCTAACAACTGTATGATGAGTGCTGGCTTCAAATTACCACATGAATTATGCGACTGTTTTGCTCGTATTTCACGTAGGCTATATTATGGTTAGTTACCAAGCATATTTCCCGGCCACGATCTGCAAAGAACTTGTCTTAAATATCGTTATGTGGAGGGCTTTAACTCTCGAGCGGACTGCTATGATAATTAAATGGGAACTATGCTTTATAACAGTTAACAGTGCAACTCTAATAATGCTGCACAGATGGATAATGCTGGACTGTTATTTTTCCCAAGGGACTGATGAGGACACGGAGCGCCTCATAAAGTGGCGCTCAAAAAATGAGGAGCTGTTCACGGGGCGCAGGAATGCAGCCCAAAAGGGTTTTGAGTAAGTAATAAACTCATGTCACCCACATGTTTTCTCTTTTACTCTGCTGTAAAATAATTAACAGATCAGTGAGATAAGGCTTCTGGTCAGTGTAAGGTTACAATTTTGGTTGACTTTTCTCATTAACAACTGAAAAGAAATATAGTAACAAAGACCACTTTTTCTGATTCAATCTATGTTTAGAATGTACATCAAGGACCAGAGTCTGGAGGGCAAGGTGGAGGCAGGGTGGGTTAAAAAAAAAAGGGAAAATCTTAAACAAAAGTACAAGGTTAGTTAGTCTTTCAGTTTATCCACAGTATACAAACACAATTAACATGTGACCCTAATGACCATTAACAAATAACCTCCGTGCTGTTTGGTAGGAACTGAAGGCCCCCAGGACAGGCATCAGCACAGAGGGAGGAGAGACAACTGCTGCCTCCTGGAAGTGGTTTCAGGCCATGGATGAGGTGATGGGGCAAAGGCCAAGTATAACCCCGCCAAATCTCATCACCTCAGCCATGGCAGAACCTGTGGCAGCAGCTGTCTCTCCTCCAGAAGAAGGCAGAGGTAAAAGGAAGAGAGAGATGGAAATGATAGAGTTTTTGAGGGAGATGGAGGAAAGAGAGGAAGAACGAGAAAGGAGAGCAGAGGAGAGAGAAGAGAGAAGACAGAGAGAAAGAAGAGCAGAAGAGAGAGAAGAGAGAAGACAAAGGGAGCAAGAGTGGAGAGAGTGGATGGAGAGCAGGGCCAGGGAGGAGAGGAGAGAGAGAGAGGCGAGAGAGGCAGAAGGCAGAGCAAGAGAGGAGAGATTGTTGGGGCTTTTGGAGAAATTCTTAAATAAGTAGTTTTGTTGTTTAAATCAAATAAAGAATGTTCATGAAAACTTCAGTTTTGTTCATCATGTTTTTAGTGCTATGTACAGTATCTCAATACAGTTATATACAGTTTTAATTATGAAACAGATAAGAGTTAGAAACAGAAATAAATACAGAAATGAACAAACTATTTTAAGTGATTGTGAGGAATAACTAGAACAAACTTAAAACTATTTACAGAGATTGTGAAAAATAACTGGAACAAACTTAAGACTATTTACAGGCATTGATCAAAACTTCACTCAAACTTTAACAATAGTCATGTTCTTGCAGTTCATGCAGGGTGTTGTCTGGGGCAGACACTGCAGCGGCAAGGCGGTCCCTGAGACCATCCCCAGATTGTTGGACTGGCACAGGAGCCTCCAAGTCCCCACCATCATCATCTTCCTCCACAACTTCTGGCTCTAAAATGTCTCCATTTGTGATGCAGAGGTTGTGGAGAAAAAGGCAGGCAACGATGACCTCTGGCACGAAGTCCACCTTCACCTCCAGGGCCTTCAAGAAGATGGACCTCCACCTGGTCTTCAGGACACCGAAGGCCCTCTCCACCACACACCTGGCCCTGGACAGCCTGGCGTTAAACCTGCCCTCCACAGCATTCCGAACAGGCTCTCGAAATGGAGTAAGCAGGGCTATGGGCTGGGACAGGCATGGGTATCCCCCGTCGCCAATAAGATGCCAGCCTGGAGGTGGATACAGCTGGCGGAGATAAAAAGGGCTGCTTTTCAGGACTCGGGCGTCATGGACACTGCCGGGAAAGCCCACAACAATGTCCAAAAAGCAGCCTGTGTGGTCACAAATCGCCTGGAACTGAATGGAGTGGAAGAGTTTCCTGTTGAAATAATCAGCAGGAAACCTTCCAGGTGGCACGATGCGCACATGGCACCCATCAATGCTCCCTGCCACCTTCCTAAATGCTGGGGAACCAGACAGATGAGCGAACCCAGCCCCAATTACCTCCAGCTCATCCATATTGGGGAAGCACACGGCCCTCCGAAAAATGCCCTGGATGGCCTTGCTGGTCTTGTGGACCATGTCGTGGCATGTGCTCCGGGGAATGCCAAAAGCCTCCGACACAACCCGGTAGGATGTGGCGCTTGCCAACCAATAGACGAAGACGAGAACTTCAAGCGCTCTCCCCCATCCATGGTCTGTGTGTCCCAGGATGTTTATCAGGTTGTCCAGGGTTGGTCTGGACAACCTGAAGTCCTTCCTGAGGTCACCTCCCTCAAAATACAGAGACAGCAGGGGAACACTGGGGTTCACTCTGCTGTATGGTCCTCGCGCACCAACCTGTAGAGAAAACATACCATCAAATATGACTTGGTTTTTAATTATTTATTAAACTATTTATTGGTATTTGCATTTTTCAAGTGTTTGTGTATTTATTGAAATATTTATTTATTTGTAAAAAATTGTACATAGTTTGTAAATAGTCAATTGTTCATGTGTCTGAACGTCCCCATGCCACTCAGAAGCACAAATGATGTTTTGTATTGTAACACTAGTGAAAATCACACACACAAACACACAGTCCAATGATGATTATCATGTTCTAAACTACACCTACATATGTCAACCTAAGGATTTGGGGTTCAACCCTGACATTTTTTTAGAAATATTTATCTTGTGTTGAACAATAATATTGTAATTAATATTACATCTATATTAAATCATCCTTAAATTATTAAACCTTGCTATAAAATGAAATGTGGTTAACTAGCATAGCTGTGGCATCATAGAAGACATTAATAATGAATGAGATGACGAGATGAGAAGCAACTAAAATGGACTTACCTCTACAGGGAAACCAAAACGCAAGTACAGAGAAATAAAGTGCCGGAGGCGACGGACGGATCGTCTTCGTTGTCTAAGGGCAGTAAACATTTTTTAATTTTTTGAAGAGTGATGAAGAAATGAATTCGTCTTGACACCGGTGTTAGCTAAAAATCAGCCACTAGCAAACTTCCCTTTTTCAAAATAAAAGCATCCTTTATTATCTCCCTTAAGTTCTTTAACGCTTTTGTAAATTGGGCTCTTGTTTTGGAGCCGACCGGAAGTTTCTTCGATAGCATATAGGCGCGCTTATCAGAATGTCCGAAATTAAATTTGTATCGTGCGTTTTATGGCCCAAATGACCACATTTTGGTATTCTACGTGATGACTTTCTCGCCTAAAATGTCCTTCAAACTTTCAAATGTGGCGAATCAACAGAGATATTTGATAGCCTGGTGTGCTTCCATAGACTTATGTGTGCTTCCGATTTTTGTCGTCGGAGGTTTTGAAATGCATCATGGGAAACCGAGTAGTATACTACAGTGTAAACGGTTGGCACTCTAACCACACTTATAGTATGTAGTATACAGTATATACACAACGACCATGTAGTATGTAGTACGTTAGTATGCCATTTCGGACACAGCCATTGACTTTATAAAGACATCAAAACAATCCTTGAATCTAGGCACGGTTGTCAAATAAGTGAAAGACATTTGAAAAGAGTTCTTAAGGCAAGAGGACTATTCCGTCACAGATATTATTCCGACCTGGCGGTTTTGGTAGAATTTATCGGCAGCCAGTTGCAGTATTCTGGGCAGCTCCACGGATACAGGTGGATGTATGTAAAATGCAGGCAACATGGACTACGAGTGAGGAAGGAAGATGTGCGCCTGGTGCTGAAGGAGCTGGATCCCAGGGGTGTGTCACTAAGGCAAGCAAGACGTCTTACACGGCGGAACTACTTCTCTAGAGGGCCGAACTTCATCCGGCACCTGGACTCGTACAATAAACTGAAGCCATACGGTGTTTGTATCAGTGGATGTATTGACGGCTTTTCGAGGAAAATTATCTGGCTTAACGCCTACACAACAAACAGTGACCCCAAGCTTATCAGGGGTTATTGCATTGACACAGTGCAGCGCTTGGGAGGCTGTCCTAGAGTCATGAGAGGCGATCTTGGAACCGAAAATGGTCACGTTAGACGCTTTCAGCGCCTCCTCGTCCCTGCTGACCCAGGGAGCACCCTTGATAGCTACTTGGAGGGAGCAAGCACTGCTAATCAAAGGATTGAGTACTGGTGGAGTTTTCTTTGCAAACAGTGTGTTGAGTTTTGGCTTTCTTTGTTTGTGGATTTAAGAGACAATGGATTCTTTGATGGTGGCTTTGTGGACAAAAACCTCATTCAGTTTTGCTGCATGGGCCTTATCCAGGTGAGTTATTAAATTCTGTTGTTTCAATATGCGTCATTGCGTGTGACGGTGATGGGTAGGAGGGAGAGGTGAGGCATGAGTAGTAGAGAAGGTGGGGGAGGTAGGAGAGGGAGGAATAAGGAGGAGGAAAGGAAAGAAGAGAGGGAGAAATAAGAAAGAGGGAAGGAAAGCAGAGATGGATAAATAAGGAGGGTGGAGGCAGGAGGGAATTTGTGAGAAAGCAGAGAAAGAAACAGGATAGAGTGATATAGAAAGACATGATGATAGGGTGAATGTAATAGTCTAACTGAATTTGAACTGATTGACTATGTACTAGAAATATACAGTTCTCCCTAATGTATTTTTACATTTTTAACAGGACGAGTTGGATGACACTGCACACGTGTGGAATGCACACATCATCAGGCCATCAAAAAACAGGAACGTCCCCAGCGGTTGGCCCAGCGTGATGTACACATTACCTGAACTTAACAGGACAAGAGACTTCCTTTCCCCTGTAAGGGATCAAGATGTTCAGCTGTGCAAGGATGAATGTGTCTTTTGCTTGACCATACCCTGCGATCCAGATGTCTACCAACTTTGCAGTCTGCTGATGACTGAGTCCCATTTAACTACACCAACAGATCCATACCAGGCTGTGAATTTGTATATGCACCTAAGAGAGGCCATTAGTGCATCTTTATAAAGACAGTATGTCCTGAAAGGTTCAATAAATTGAGCTATGAAGGAGAGGGTGGCTGTTTTTATCTCAAGTTTAATGTGATTACACTGTTTGCATTTTAAATATGCTCTAAAGTAGAGGTTCAGTACTTTTTAATGGGATAGTTCAGGGTTTTTTTTTTGAAGTGGGGTTGTATGATCTCTATATGACCACTGTGGATATTAGATACAGTACAAAGTTCTCTCTTCTCCCTCAGTTAGCCATAGACTGTAACTGCAGGTGACAAGGAAATAAGCGCTAAAAGGGAAGTGCCGTACCAAATCCAAAGGCTACTTTCTCCACCTACAAGAACCTAAATCAAAAAAGTAATAGAACAGTTTAAAAGTATGTAACATCAAATTATTTCTAAGTGCAGTAAGTCTTTGAAAATATAAAAAAAATATCTGGACCTTACCAATTTTGGTCATGTATCACAGTAATGTATCCTACATGATTAGTTTGTCTTGATGTTTGGCCATCATACCATAACCTTAGTTTATGCTCCTTTAAAGATAGGGTTATACTGCTCCGGTCAGGAAAGCACAGGGAACATTCTTAACATAAACAAACACCAAGGTTTGAGAGGTTTAAACAAATAAATAAAAATACATGCTTGCTCTTGTAAACTGTTAAAATGTTTTTGTGTAAACAGCTTGGTTTATGTACAAATGAAAACCTAAAATTCTCAGTCCAGTAGGTTTATTGATATTTATACATACTGTAGATAGAACACATGTATAACTGTAGTCTATTTCTGGGGAAAACAAAAAACATCTGCAGCTAAAGTACTTTTATGTGCAGTACTGAGAAAACAGTAAATAAAAGTTAAAAATGGAAAACTTTACATTTTTGAGGACCATTTGAGCATAATGGGACACAAAATAACAGCATATTTCAGAAACACCATTCCAGCCCTTCAAACAGAGTCTGCAAAGGTATCTTCAACATTTCTTTTCAAACGTAACCAAATGAATCAAAAAGGTTTGAGCACCCCAACATCAGCAATGAATGAACAGTGGTGCACATCTCAGTCTTACTAGCAACAAAATGCAATATCAAGATCAGCATTAAAGTTGGATTGGGATGAAATTGATGGAAAGGAAGGTGCAGTCATTTTCAAAGAATGTAAAATAATATACTTTATTAACACAATTATTGTACTATTGCACTTCCACTTAACAGATTATGGCTGCTTCCCACACAGTGAGTGCACTGGATCCTTAAATGAGAAATCAAAAACCATAAAAGCCTTAAAAGCATTGCAGAAATTTTTATATTGAACAAAAGAAAGATATGTAAAATGCTGTAACTTTTAGACTTGGTCAGATCAGTGCTCTAAGTTGTAGTTCAAAGGATGTCCATTTCTAAGTAGTTGCTGGACAATATGTTGTCAAACTCAGTCCGAAATTCTGGGTAAGCACTGTAAGTACATGGTAGTTCAAGGGTAGCTCCACAAGTATGAGCGACGGGCCTTCTGTTGAGTCCAGTTTCACCATTAAAGGATACCATAATTTTTTCAACACAAATGACAGAAGAGCCAGTGCAGAAACGCAAGATCTTTTCAGCTTTGCTTTGGTCAGCATTTTTCGTGAAACGCTGGAGATGGTTAAAGGTTGTCTGTTCTCTTTGAGACAGCACCATGTTTGTTGTTTCAGACAACTGTGACACTCTCCTACCTGGGCCTTCTTTGACTCATACAGAAGCATTACACTTTCCTTGTCTGGCAGTTGAAGCTTTACATGTTCCATAGGTGTTGAGAAGCAATCAACAATAAATTTTGGCTCTTGAAGAATGCACTTATGAGCCATTGTTTCGATGGCAGGCTCCATGTTGCTCTTTGATGGTAAGAAATGGGAGCCCATCCTGGTAAAAAGGTCGAGCAGGTCCTCCTCATCACTTTCCTCCATTGTGCCCTGGAGAGCCTTCTCAACAGCTGATCTCTCAATGGGAGGAAGGTAGTTTTGAAACGATGTCATCAGGTCGTCAGCCTTAACAGAGTCAATTCCATGAATGCAAGCTAATATGAAAGCTCTTGAAAGCCTCACTGGTATGATACCATGATCTAGGAAACCTTTCACCCAGATCCGCCCAGCTGCTTGCCATTCAGCTTCACTGAAATCTGGTCTCAGTCTAGGAACTCGCTCTGTTTCCCCTTCACAATGTTCAAGAAACTGTTCCCAGAATGCAGTGTAAACATCTCTTGACACACCAGCATCATCAATGGCTTTGTCATTTACAAAGTCCATCTTTAGAGTCACGTTTATGGAGCGAGCCTGCGAGCTAGTTCTGGCAGACAACTCGAGCTGCTCCCCTATGCACATATCACATGTCTTTCTCGTCGTAACCATCTTCCAATCACATGCTCTGCCTCTCAATCTGGCGGTCTATTTAAACTGAACGTCCCATCTCTCTCTCTGCCTGTCAATGCCTCTGATGTACTGCAGTCGTGCTGTCGTGTATTCTGTCATCTGTCCTTCAATTTTCATGCGATTGTCGGCCTACCTTTTGGTGCTCTTAGCCGTGATGTCTCTTGCTGTGTCCGATTCGGAGAGTGAGTCTCGGTACTCAGGGGAGGATGCTTGCTGTCCCGAAACCCAGGCTCAGTCAGCCGAAGTCCCATCCGGGAATGAATCAGACGCTCATCGCCCTCGCCGGAGCTCCCGTATTACCCGTATGCGACTCGTCGGATGGCCAGTACACCGTATCCTAGGAGAGCTGTATGCCATGAACATCTCCGTTCCGGCCGGCCTCAGCCACGAAGAACTCTTCGATTTCATGCTCATCCAGAAGAGCTCCTCCGACGCCCCAGAGACGAGCTTGAGAGGCTCAGCTAGCAGCGGTCCGGCTAAAGGGAAGGGTAAAGCTCCTGCTAAATGCGCTCTGCCTCTCTCCCTGCTGCTCCCGAACCGGAACGCGGTGCTCCCTGTAAGAAGCCGAAGCATTCGGATTCCGGCTGCTCCACCAATGACTCCGTACTGTCTTCACTTCTTGAGGTGAAAACCGCGCTCAATACCATGAATTTAAGACTGATCACCTTAGAGAATAACGCATTCTCCACCACTGGCCACGTCAGCAACCCCGGCCCTTCCGCGTCCCTAGCAACGACGGCTCCTCCTGCTCCGATCCTCCCGGCCGACGTCACACCGCAAAGGTCCCTGGGAACTGCAGTTCCAGCTCCTAGTATGGGTTCCAGGTTTCTGTCTCCAGCTGCTGCCATTCCCAACAATCTGAGAAGCCAGATTTTGTCAGGTGATTTAATTTATTTATTTCCTGGGGTCCATTGTATAGGGTGATTCAGATTTTCTGCGTTTCACTCTCCTTCTCACCTCATTAATATGATTCTTCAATGATTTTATTCTTCATCTACTGGCTTATTTGGTCATCACTTTGTTTAGGAAGGACCTCAAGGATAGTGACCCCAGACTCTCAAAAACTCTAACTCTCGCCGAGTTTAATGCAGCTTTTGGTGTTTTTAGAGACGGCATCTGTGAAGTTTACCCCCAATGCAGAGAGGAGCTGGATACTTATCTGGCTATCATTTTGGACCTTGCCCTCCCCTACTGTGGCTCTCTGTTTTACGAGTACCACAAGTCTTTTTCTGCCAAATCGGCTATGTACATTCAGAAATTTAATCAGAGGCTGGATTGGTCTGTTGTGGACCTTGCCCTCATCAGCAGACATTTTACTGGGCATAAAACCCTGGCCTGTTCCATCTGTGGCTCGTTCTCCCACTTAACCTCCCTTTGTCCAAGGACTGCACTGAGAGAGCTGTCGGCCACAAAATCTCAGCCTAATCCTGCGGCTAGTGCTGTAGGCTATCCTTCAAGGCGACAGGTATCTTCATTTGCAGGGCATAAGACCCCCATTTGTGTTAATTTCAATGAGAGTGTTTGCACATTTCCAAATTGTAAATTCATGCATGTGTGTAGTTGGTGTGCAGATAGTCACCCTCGTTCTGTGTGTCCCAGGAGGCTCCGTCCTGCAAAATCGGGGAAATAAATGTGAAGCACCCTTCAACGCCTGTGAATGTCCCAGCTCTTTCCAAGGCTCTGTCCAAACACCCCAACAGATGTTTCGTTAATTATCTCATAACTGGCTTAATCCAGGGATTCTTGGCAGGCTTGTGTTGGCTTCCAAAAATTACCCATGTCTGTAAAAATCTTCAGTCAGCTTTCAAAGAGCCAGAAGTAGTAGATGGGCTTCTGTCAAAAGAAGTATCAAAAGGCTACATGGTGGGTCCGTTCTTAAAATCTCCCTTCTCTATTTTTAGAGTAAGTCCCATAGGTGTCGCCACAAGGAAATATTTTATGAAAAAACGTCTCATTATAGATCTTTCAGCTCCACACTACTCCTCCGTCCCCAGTATTAACAGTTTGATTCCCCCAGACCCGTTTTCTTTGTATTACGCTTCTGTAGATAATGCCGTCCAAATGATTAAATCCGCGGGGGTGGGTGCGTGGCTGGGGAAAGCAGACATTACAGATGCCTTTAAGGTTATGCCACTTCATCCCTTTCAATGGCATCTTTTTGGTGTTAAATGGCGATCTAAGTTTTATTTCTCCGTGAAGTTAACCTTCGGTTGTCGTAGTAGTCCCCGCATCTTTGACACCTTATCTGAAGCTCTCTGTTGGATTTTGTATAACTGTTGCAAACTCCCTTTCGTTTTGCATCTTCTTGATGATTTTCTGGTGGTTAATTTCCCTTCCTTGCCTCCATCTCGTTGCATTTCTGCAGTTAAAAATCTGTTCCACGAGTTAGGTGTTCCCCTGTCTGAAGAGAAAACTGTGGGGCCTACCACGCGCTTGGAGTTTCTGGGCTCTACTCTCGATAGTACTCTTATGCAGGCTTCTCTACCTCAGGATAAGTTGAGTCGTATAAGAGAAGCTATTAAGTCTTTTTCGACATCTGTCATTTTCTCTAAACGCGATCTTTTGTCCCTGTTAGGCCACCTTAATTTTGCGATGCGCATCATCCCTCATGGGCGCTCATTTATATCTCGTTTGTTGATGTTGGCAAACTCGGTCCAAAATCTCAGAGACACTGTGGTTATGGATGAAGGCTGCCGTTCGGATCTGCGCTTCTGGTCTTTGCTCTGTGATGAGTGGAACGTGATTTCTTTCTTTTATAATGATATCGCAGAATCTTCAGACTCTCTCCATTTTTATACTGATGCTGCACCGTCCGTTGGTTTTGGGGGTTTCTATAATAATGAATGGTTTGCAGACGTTTGGCCAGTAGAAATTCAGTCACTTGAGGATTCCAAATCCACCGCTCTTCATGAGCTGTATCCTATAGTTATTGCTTGCTCGCTGTGGGGTCGTCATTGGGCCAGGAAACAAATTACAGTGTTTTATGACAACGCAGCCACAGTTGAAATCATCAATAAAGGCCGCTCAAAAATACCAGTAATAAATAGTTTGATGCGCCGTTTGACTTGGTCCTGCGTTTTAAATAATTTCATTTTGAAAGCTGCTTTTATCCCAGGCCATGCAAATCGTATTGCTGATGCTCTCTCTCGCTTTAAATTTCAGGAGTTCAAAGCATTATGCTCCCAAGCCAAACCTTACAGCCTGCCATGCCCTCCTTTCTCCCAGATGATTCTAGATTAAGTACGTCTAAGCACCTGCAGCATCTTCTGTCCTCCGCATTCAATTATATGAGACTAGGGTTAGCCAAAAGCACCATTAAAGCTTACGATTCAGCTTGGTTTTTCTTTTCCACCTTTTGTGCTGGTCTTTCCCCTAGTCCCACACCAATAAATATTCCTGCAGTTTGTGCATTCATTGTATTTTCATTTGAATCCCGTAACCTTCAAATGCAAAGTATCAAAGCTATGCTTGCTGGAATTCAATTTCACATTCGATGCCGAGACCCAGCTGCCCAAAGCCTTCTTGGAAACCCTTCCATTCAGCTGCTTCTCAATGGCCTTAAAAAGGCACGTCCATCAAGTTCTGACAAAAGATTGCCTCTCACTATATCTCTGGTGCACAAGTTGGTGTCAAAACTAAGACAAGGCTGTTTTTCACAGAATATAGATTCTTTGTTAGAAGCAGTTATCTTAATGGCTTTTTATGGTTTTCTCAGATGTGGTGAATACACGACAAGGTCTCTCTCCTTTAATCCACAGCATGATCTCACCTTTTCCGATTTAAACATAGAAGAGCACATGTATTCTATATTCCTTAAGCATTCTAAGACTGATAGATCCTGCCATGGTACACATATAATCATTGCTAAAACTAATAACACCTTTTGTCCCTTTTCTTCCATGATGAGATATCTGCATCTCCCTCAACCTACCCATCAAGCGTCCCCCCTGCTCCTTGTTGATGGTCACAAACCCATGTCAAGATCCTGGTTCTCATCAAAGCTGCGCGACCTATGCCTGAGCTGTGGCCTGCCATCCGAACTCTATTCACCTCACTCCTTAAGAATCGGCGCAGCCACAACAGCAGCTCTCCATCTGCCTACCTCTACACTCGAATCTCTGGGTCGCTGGTCTTCATCGGCTTATCAACGCTACATCAGGCTTCATAAAAAAGAAATTCTGGATGCTCAGAAGCTCATGAGTTCCTGCTTTTGATGTAAATAAATTATTGCAGCTACTTTTGCTATTTTGTCAATTATTGCTCATTAATCTGTTTAAGGAGTTCACTAGGTAGTATATTCCCTGTCAGGCGCTGTACTGGCAGGGAATGGCCTCACGGCGGCTGGTGCCATGGTCACACATAGAGAGATCACTAGATAGTATATTCCCCGACAGGCGCTGTACTGGCGGGGAATGGTCTCACGGCGGCTGGTGCCATGGTCACACAGAAGAGAACACTAGATAGTATATTCCCCGACAGGCGCTGTACTGGCGGGGAATGGCCTCACGGAGGCTGGTGCCATGGTCACACATAGAGAGATCACTAGATAGTATATTCCCCGACAGGCGCTGTACTGGCGGGGAATGGCCTCACGGCGGCTGGTGCCATGGCCACACATAGTAGGTCTACATCAGCAGCCCAGGCTCTTAAATTGTTATGTTTTGGGGGATTGTGATTTATATGTCTTGCTCATCACTCCTCAATGCTGCTATTAAAAAATTATGTTCTAGGAGTGATGAGGCTGGAGCCTGGGCCCCAAACTTAAATGTATTGCTGTAATAAACAATTCAAACGTGAGTTGACTGACTGAAATGGAGCGAGCCTGTGAGCTAGTTCTGGCAGACAACTCGAGCTGCTCCCCTATGCACATATCACATGTCTTTCTCGTCATAACCATCTTCCAATCACATGCTCTGCCTCTCAATCTGGCGGTCTATTTAAACTGAACGTCCCATCTCTCTGTCTGCCTGTCAATGCCTCTGATGTACTGCAGTCGTGCTGTCGTGTATTCTGTCATCCCCCCACCACCCCAGCAACCACCTGCAGGCTCCAGGGGGATTGTGATTTATATGTCTTGCTCATCACTCCTCAATGCTGCTATTAAAAAATTATGTTCTAGGAGTGATGAGGCTGGAGCCTGGGCCCCAAACTTAAATGTATTGCTGCAATAAACAATTCAAACGTGAGTTGACTGACTGAAATGATACTGCTGTCCATAAATACAGCCAAAAGATCTTCAACAACCTTCACCCTGCAAATCGATGCACGTCTTGGATTTACTGGGTAGTCAGCTGTGTTTAATGGAGAAGGCTGGCTGCTTGAATTTAATGGTGAATCTTGCAGCAAGAGTCTGCTGTTCTCCTATATGAACAAAGCACACAAAAAATTACTACTGATCAATGTCAATAATTAAAGCAGAGGCAAAAACATCTTGTCAAATAGTATTGAATTCCCATAGTGCTTATCAAAAACAACAACTATACACAGGCTTTTTATTCACATAAGTAGGCTTCTTGCCCTTTAGATATGATTTACCCATGTAAGTGAGGGACGCTGTCTGTCTTAACTCTGCATTCATGGGCATACTGCTTCACCAATTTCCTATAAAAGTTTTTTTTCTCACCAAACTGATACTATGAACTGCTATTTTTAAGATTTAATGCAATCATTGATATGTTTTATACAATCACAGTTACCATCATTAAAGTGTCCCCACAAGTAGACTTTTGAACTTATAACTGTTTGAAAAAGATTTGATTTGCTATGCATATTCCCCTTCCAAAAAAAACAAAAAAAACAAAAACAAAAAAAACAGATTTGAACTTTTTTTTAAATGACTCGTTTAAAAAAGAGATTCAGACCATAATTTCATACACATCTCCTTTCAATTAAAAATAAACTGTAGAGAATGATGCAAAAGCAGTCTTAAAAATGCCTCTTTCATCCTTGCATTATCTTTTTATTAATTAAAAATTATACAGCAGTTCATGTGTTGTATTCAGAGTTGCTTACAGGTGTGCATCTTACCAGTGCAGTTTGCACCATTTCCTCCTCAATGGACTGCACACGCACTGAAGGTAGGGGGAGTTGTAAATCCAGCACATTAGCTCCAGTCTGCTCAGCACCCTGAATGATGGATAAAGTAACATTATTGACAAGTTTAAGTTGTGATGGCAGATGATAAATTTTTAAACTCCTCTTCAATCTAGGTTAATAGTGTCCATGAAAAAAAACAAACAACTGCACATATATTGCTTTTTGTTCTTGATAAAATCAGTGCAAAATTTCCCATAGCACTATACACTTGAGTCTGAACTACCGTAAAATATCTTGTGTCTAGGTTTCTGGTATGTTAGTATTTAATAAAACAAACCCTAAGTTATGAAAACCAATAAGGTTGCTTGGTCATATTGAGTTTTGAAATTAACAATGCAAATATATAGACACCTAAAAATCAATAATGTACTGTGTTGAGCAGCAACAAAATGAGTACATTATTTAAAATGTGTTTTTATTTTACTAATTTTAATAAATATATTAGTATTTCTAAACCCTTACACAAAAAGGACCTCAACTTTTGAGAGTACCTGTATGCCATCATCATTGTGTTAATTAAGTGTTATCACAACTGGGTAATCATGATCTGTTTCAGCAAAGTCATCTTCTGGATCCCATTCAACTGTATCTGCTTCATCTACTTCCAGAGCATCTTGGTCTACAGCTCCTGGACTGTTCAGAACAATTATTTCAAAGCTGGAATCAGGGACATCACTAGAAGGCTGGAGCCTATTCCAAACTCTTTCACTGTCATCATCATTGGTGTCTGACTCTGGGCCCAGGTCAATGTGGGTTTTCTTCGTGTTCATTGGAGTGGAATGACTGGGATGCAACTCTCGTTGGCCTTGTGCCATCACAGTCTCGGATCGTGCTCTCGGTCTTTTCGATACTGGTGATCTCTGGAAATGCTGACTCTGCCACACACAAACAAATGTTTTCAGAATACAAACATGTCATACATGTGCACTCTCTTTTCATAAAGTTACCAAACTCTCTGTCCCTATCATAGTGGCTTAATTTATTCAAAATAAAATTCCTGCAACCACAAACCTGTTCACTTATATCACTGTCAGATGAACGTCCATGACCCTGTAGAGCTGTGATTGAAACATCTGCATCACTGTAAGGTCCATGTTCAGTTATCTGTAAATCTCCTCCCTCATCGATGCTGACAAGTAACTCCTCAGACAGGGAGTCATCACTGTGGCCATCCACTTCAGATGAGGGCTGATCTGTTGAAGATGCTTCTTTTGTGCAAATATAAAATCTAAGCAGCTTCAATTTGGTTTTTTCATAAATGTCGCCAACTGTCTCATGAAAAAGAATCTGGTTTCTTTTAAAATCACGGACACTAAAGTTAAAGTCCTCCACTGGCCCTTTTGTTGAGTGTCCACCTTGGAAAAAGAGCTCTTTGCCGATATCCAAAATCTGAGCAACAGTTGTTTTTTCCTCTGTTGCATGTCTTGTTCCGCCTCCATTTTTTGTCCTTACTTGATGATATTCTTTACTGCTAAAGTGAAGCTACCCAATTTTGATTCTCCTGGAAGTTTTTACTCCTCCATGATTTCCGTATCTTGCCATGAGTTAATTTTCCTTATGACCGGATGGACCAGATGGACCACATGGTGCTCCTCTTGTCTTCGACTTCATTTTCCGTGCCCCTATTTTATCCCTTAAATTCTGTAGAAGAGTCTCTTTATCAGTGGTGGTTTTTGTTTGTTGACAGAAAAATAGAATGGCTACTCGATCACCATATGATGTGATATATTTTGCGATTTGTTCATCAGTCATCATGGATAGTACTGCCTTGTCAACCTGCGAACACAAACAAACATACAGACGCACAAACCAAAACACATTGGTCATATCTGGTCTTGACTTCTCGGGTGATGCTGTCATAAAAAATACAGCTGATGCACACAAAGACACAGAGTTGGAAAACAGGTTAAGTTTACACAAACCCATGTTGCACACTTGGACACAATAAATGGTTTCCAGGCGTGCATGGGTGTTTAGAAAACTTAACTGCAGCTGTCTGCAAACAGAAACACAAGCACAGAAGTTCAACAGGGCTGCACTTCATCCTGGTCTGATTGACTCGCGTGCACTTGTGTATCCTAAAGACCCCTAAGCTGCCCCAAAATCCCTGTGTGAGCTTTGCCCATTTTTAACCACATATAGACTACTAAAAATATTACATGTACATAAGTGCATGAATAATTATCTTTCAACAGCTCTGATATATGCAATACAAAATAACAAAACTTAACATGGCAGAGGGGGTTGTCTGTGTCCATATATGTGTTTCACATTATTATGGGTCCCACATAGTTGAGCAGATAAGTGAAAAAATCGTTCACATGATGATGCAAGCATGAAATTTGGTACAAATACTCTCTAAGGGACACTCTTTTGAAATAAAACATTAGACACGCCAAAATGCAAGATGGCGGCCATTTTTGAAGATGGACGCCATGTCTATCAGACGATTCTTATTTCAAAAGTTCAAATGGTGATGCAAGCATGACATTTGGTACAGATACTATCTAAGGGACACTCTTTTGAAACAAAAGGTTAGACACGCCAAAATTCAGGATGGCGGCCATTTTTTAAGATGGACGCCATGTCTATCAGACGATTCTTATTTCAAAAGTGCAAATGGTGATGCAAGCATGAAATTTGGTACAGATACTATCTAAGGGACACTCTTTTGAAACAAAACATTAGACATGCCAAAATTCAAGATGGCGGCCATTTTTTAAGATGGACGCCATGTCTATCAGACGATTCTTATTTCAAAAGTGCAAATGGTGATGCAAGCATGACATTTGGTACAGATACTATCTAAGGGACACTCTTTTGAAACAAAAGGTTAGACACGCCAAAATTCAGGATGGCGGCCATTTTTTAAGATGGACGCCATTTCCATTGAACTCTCATTGTTTTGACAGTTGAAATGGTGATGCAAGCATGAAATTTGATACTAATTCTCTCTAAGACACGGTTTTTTGAAACAAAACATTAGACACGCCAAAATTCAAGGTGGCAGCCATTTTTAAAAATGGCCGCCATTTTGTTGAACACTTGTTATTTTAATATATTTCTATTGGTGATGCGAGCATTAATTTTTGCACATACACTCTCTAACACTCATGAAAAATCAATTTAGACACCCCAAAATACAAATTGGTGACCATTTTTCATGATGGGGGCCATTTTATTCAAGATGGCTACCATTTCAGTTGAACGCTCATTATTCCAACTTAAACTCAAACGGTGATGCAAATGTAAAATTTGGCACAACTACTCTTTAAGGGCCACAAAAACTATGCTAGACATACAAAAATTGAACATTGCCGCCATTTTTCAAGATGGCCACCATTTTGTTTTAAAAGCTCTGTTTTCAGACACATCAATAATAATGACAATACTAATAATTTCATGGTAAAAACAATAATTACATGAATGCTAAAAAGAATACATTAAAAGACGTTAAATAATAATAATAATTGTTGTTACTATTACAATAATTTTAAGAAGAAAAATAATAATAACCTGAAAAAATTATATATGTTTTATGCTACAGAGGTAAGAGAATTAAAATACAGGCACTTATTTTGCAATGTTTTTTTTTTTTTTTTTTTTTTTTATGAAACAGCTTAAGTTGGAAGGTGCAAATGTTTCAGGTTGGGGTTCACCTGCACAGCACTGTGCAGCTGCAAGTGTGAATAGAAGAGTCAGCCAGCTTGAGTCTTTGGTATGGCTCAGTCTTTGTGTGGTTATCTTTTCTTTCTTTCTGTGTATCTCTGTCCCCCTCTCTCTGTCGCTCTTAAAAAAACATATATATATATATATACACACACACACACATATATATATATATATATATATATATATATATATATATATATATATATATATATATATATATATATATATATATGTAATTAGGGCTGGGCAACGATTAAAACTTTTAATTGTAACTTATCACATGATTTCCCTGATTAACCATAATTAATCGCATTGTGAAAGTGCCATAACATCTGTCATGCAAACATTAAATCAGTACTTGTTATACAGTAATAGTTAAATCACATATTTAGTGCAAATCAAATTTACAAAATGTAAATACAAAATTAAAGCTTATTGCCACTGTCAGGGCATTAAAGTGATACTCCGGGATGGAACAAGTTGGGTCCTATCACAAGGTTTAGGGCAGAAATTACCCCTACAGCAGTGAGTTTGTGCAGCAGAAGCCCAAAGCGCTCGCACCAAACACCCCCTCCCTGCTTGTCAGATGGTTTCCTCTGCACTCAGATGGGGCCATATTTTACTTGACCAAGAACACAAATAAACGGACTCCCACCGAAAAAATCTGATATCGATCTGCATTCACGCTTTATTTAGAGAATTTTCAGCGCGTCACTTACACCGCTAAATAAGGCTCTAGTTCTCATGGTGTCTCTTCGTCCTGGCAGACTACCTGCGTTTGTTTATATCTGGCACGCCGTGGGTGCGGACTGATACACTAAGCGGCGAGCGCCTTTAAGTTCCGTGGCGTTGCCCCTCTTCTCCATGCTTGCGATAAAATATTCAACGGCGTTAATAGATTGACGGGTTAATGCAAAAATAACGCGTTAACTTGCCCAGCACTAGTATATACATAAATATATATATATATATATATATATATGAAAGCATAAAAAGCAAAAAAAAAAACAAAAAAACAAAGCCTCCCTTGTGACTGTTACCTTGTTACGGTAAGGGAGCTTGTGAACTCTGTGAGCTTTGCCATTAGGGGGCAGTTCTGGCAGGTTTAACCAATTCGGACAGGTCAAGGGTAAGGAGTTAGACAAAACACAGTCAAATAAACACTCTTGACTTTCAGTTTTGAAGTTTTGAGTGGCTGTAAATGGTTCCTTGTAAAGGGACCTCACGAGCACTCTTAACACCAGTTTTTTAGTACGGTGGTGGTTATCCTGAGAAATGACTACCATTTTGAACATTTAAGTGTCGAATGTCCTTGTTCAAATGAGTGGCTCAGAAGGAGTATTTGTGCCACCTTTTAAGCTTGCATCACCATTAGAACCATTGAAAAAAGGTGCATACAACAAAAATTGCAGCCATCTTAAAAAAAATGGCCGCCATCATGAAATTTTGTTGTGTGTAATGTTTTGTTTTAAAAAAAGTGACCCTTAGAGAGTATCTGTACCAAATTTCATGCTTGCATCACCATTAGAACTTTTGAAATAAGAATCGTCTGATAGAAATGGCGTCCATCTTTAAAAATGGCCGCCATCTTGAATTTTAGCGTGTCTAACGTTTTATTTCAAAAGAGTGACCCTTAGAGAGTATCTGTACCAAATTTCATGCTTGTATCACCATTAGAACTTTTGAAATAAGAATCGTCTGATAGAAATGGCGTCCATCTATAAAAATGGCCGCCATCTTGAATTTTGGCGTGTCTAACCTTTTGTTTCAAAAGAGTGTCCCTTAGAGACTATCTGTACCAAATTTCATGCTTGCATCACCATTTGAACGATTCCCTTGAAATTTTACAGTTATCGGCTCCACTAACACCCATATCCAGATCTACTGTGCTAAAAGATGATTTGGTTAGTTTGAGCTGACTGGGTGTAATTTGTTCTGAAAATGTAAACAGCCCTGCTAATATTAGCGCATTTAATACTTACTGGAGGAATGTGTTAACTTTAATGCAGAGTTCTTAGGTTCTGGTCCTGGAGAGCCACCTTCTTTAGGTGTTATTAGGCATCTCGTATTCCAACACACCTGATTTGACCTTCTTGTTATAAACCTACTGCCGTGTCTCAGCTGATTGATAACGAGTACTGAAAACAGGTATCATGTTTGAAATCCGTAGAGAGGCTTCTTCGGAACCAGAACTTTAGAAGCCCGTTTAATATTTAAGCAAAATATATTATTTTTTGATGAGTCGAATTGACTGCAAATTATTATTGTTCTCTTTATTATTTACGGTATACCGCGTAACCACGGCAACCACTCCTGGCAGAGATAGAAGACACAAGGTTCGCCATAACATGCGTAAAATTAACAGCAGCTAGATATTAGTTGATCAACATTCCAAGCTCTGAGATGCCCAGTTAATGCAAAACATTTGAACTCATTTTCTGCTCACCTTGTCTCTTTCCATGGCCATGATGTCCTCGTTTGGGACGCCCCTCGCAAATCGCAAATAGTGTTTCAAATCCTCCTCCATGACTTTCTTTTAAAAAACGTGCCTAAATGAACCACCTATTCCACTCCTGTTCCATCCTAAGTGAATTGACCCGGAAGTAGATAAACTGACCAATCACAATTAAGAAAGCGTTTGCGAGATCTCGCAAAAGTATTACGGGATCTTGCAAATGTATTGCGGGATCTCGCAAAGAGAGCCTCTTTCTTTTTTTTCCCCCTCCATGTCCCCTTAGGGGCTCCGTAGATTTCACAGTTAAAGTGTTGAGAGAAAGTATTTTCTGCAGATTTGGAATACCTAGAATTATTTACTCAGATAATGGTACACACTTTATTGCACAAAAAGTAAAAACTTTTTTGAAAGATTTAGGAGTACAGCTAAAGCTGCATACGGCAATTCATCCACAATCAAGTGGATTGGTAGAGAGAAAGAACGGAACTGTCAAACAATAACTAATCAAAGCAATGGGATCAACAGGAAAACCATGGCCTGATTGTTTACACGTGGTTAAAACTTCTATTAATAGGACACCTTGTGGCAAACATATACTAACACCATTTGAATGTGTATTTCATAGACCTTATATGCTGCCTGAGCTGACAATTATTCAGCCAAAGAGACCTGTGAAACATTCTGACATTGTGACACATTTAGAGCAATGTTTTAAAGTAAAAGAACAAATTGTTTTTGTTTTTATTTTACACTTTATTGTGTCAATACAGTATACAACATTCCTGCAATACCCTTCCTGTTATTTAAGTAACTTGACATTCATTTTAGTAATCTTTCACCCACCTGTCATGGTCAAAATATAATGTTTCATAACTTACAATACATATACACTAATACTCTCAAAGTAACCAAAATAAATGAATAAGTAAGTAAATAGCAACAACAACAAAAAAAATTAAATTAAATTAAATAAATACATAAATAAATAAATTAAAGAAAAAGGTTTAATCTCTACTGTATACCAAAGATATATCCAGTTACTTTAATTTAAACCAAGCCCATCTTTTTTCAAGACCCTTTTTTCCCCTTAAATTCTATGGGCTCTAATTTCGTGGCGCAGCGCAGGGGGCGCAAGCCTGGCGCAGCCTGCGCAGTGCTAATTTCGTGCGGCGCACTGCCGTGCGCTGCCAATTTGACAATTTGGTAGACCGTTTGCGCAGAGATGGGTTTGACTGCGCGCCACGGGGAGTTGACGGCGCACCAGGGGGAGGTGTCAGCAGGTTCATGTTGGCGCAGTGACAATTTCGTGCCAAAAAAGTGCGCTGAAAGCTCGCCAGCTCCAACCTGGTCTATTCTCTGCACACCCTCCGCAGCTCTATTTTGGTGACAGGCGCAGATGTGCGCACATGTCAACAAAGCCTCAGAGGCAAGTTTCCAGAGTGTCAGGCACATTTTAATGCAATAAACAATCACAGCAATCACTATTTAATGTAACTGTCTGAACCAGCATATACATTTGTATCTATATTAACTGTCCCGTCACATCTGATGTCAGATTAAAGCCGTTTGTCATAATGGAAAGTTAACCTGACGGCAGCTGGAAGTTTGATGCACATCTTACAATTAAACAATAAACAGCCTTAACATCTGATACAGAGTAAATATCTGGTTCTCTCATTTCATTTAATTCAAAGAAAAGAGGGAGTGAAAGACGAAGAAAAAAAGAGACAAAATAAATGTATGTCACTCAGGATTTACCAGTGATTTCTCATATTTCTCTGTTTTAGTCTTTATTTTTAACGTGATCTAAAAAGATGGAGCACATTATTGTAAGGAGGATGAGGCGGAGACACTGGGAGAGTATACAGTATATCACCAAAGGTTCTGCCATTTGGCGATGACAAACCAGGAGTGCAGGTGGATCAAAAGTATTCTGAATGGATAAGCCAGCTGTGTAACTGTCTCTTCATTTTGTACTCCTAATAATGAAAAAGGAACAGATTAAATCTGTCCCGGGAGCTGGCCCACATGGTAATGCGCTTCGTGTCCTCCGATGTGCCCCGCTGTCCATTCTCCTGCTGCAGGGACAGCGGCTCTGACCATCTCTGCTACCAGCACTTGTTTCCGCGGTGCTGTGGATCACTCATACCTATCAGACGCTGCGCCTTGGCCACAGGGCATTCAGAGGCCAGGAGAGGCGCTCATTTGATTGGTGAAAACAGCGCTCAGCTGTGTTAAACCCACTCAAGGCTTTTCTCCTCCCCCTCTGCCATTTGCGCGGCGGGAGGCATGGACGCGCAGCTCTGCGCTCCCCTGCGCCTGGACTGCGCCTCTCTTGGCACTGCAGGAAACTTGCAAAGTGTCCCAGTCACGCCCTGTGCGCACGGCGAAGGCCGGCACAGGGCAGGTGCGCCTGCGCCTGCGCTGGTCTACGAAATTAGAGCCCTTTAAGTTACCCTCTCCATCCTATAAATATTTTCTACAGTCTCTAGCCATTATTTACTTTGGGGGCTTCCAACTTTTTTCAGTTTCTTGTTATATGTTTGAGTGCTGTAATTCTCAGAATCCAGAATAAATATTCTTCTTCTTTTTGAAGGCCATTAACACCTATTCCCAGTATGTTTATTAAATTGGCCCAATTTCCCAAACATTTGTTATTTTCTGTGAATGACTTCTGACCAATAAGTTTCTATTTTTTTCCAAGTAAAGAAAATACGAGTGTGGTCCGCTTTGTCCTCTCCGCATTCTCTCCAGCAGCAATAATAATTCTTTTTATATTGGCTTAACATCACCGGTGTTCTAAAATATTGTATATTTATCTTCCAAGCATATTCTTGCCAGAAAGGTGATTTTATGTTTGAGAAATTATCCTTAAGACTCTGTTTCCAGTCATCATTTGATATAGATGTTTTCAGTTCTACTTGCCATTTGTCCTTGATGTTGTTTATGTCTTCAGTTCTATCCTCTTGAAGTATTTGGTACATTTGTCCAGTTATATTTTTCAAATTCTGGTTTTCATTGGCCTTTATCATATGTCTCAGAAGGGGATGAAGATCTCCAAGAGATGTAATTTGGACTTTTTCCTTCAAATAAATTCTCACTTGCAAATATCTGTAAAAGTGATTTGTGGTTATACCATATCTATTTGCTATATTTTCAAAAGAATCCATTACTTCCTCCTTGTACATTTGATAAAATCTAGTGAGGCCCTTACTCTACCATTTTTGAACCCCTCATCGATACTGTTTGGCTTAAAATCTGGGTCCCAAGCTATCTCTCTTAGATGAGTGGTTTTCTGTTCCTTAACATTAGTTATTTTAAATATTCGTCTCCAGATTTTGAAAGTATTGTCTACTGAATTACATTGTGTTTTAGTCTGTGCTTTTTTGGAGTCTGAGAAAATCAAAGTACTGAGTGATTCAGCTGACTTAAACTCGATGAGTTTCCATTTGGGTCTCATCTCATTATTCATCCATATTAAAATTGGTTTCACCTTTGCTGAATAGTAGTAGTTAATCAAATTTGGTAATACAAGTCCCCCTCTTTCTTTTTTTTGTTGCATAATTTTGAGTTTCACTCTTGGCTTCTTTTCGTCCCATAAAAATTTTTCTAAGCAGCCCATCCCAAGCATTAAAACTTGTGGGTGGTATGTAAGTAGGCAAGTTTTGAAATAAAAACAAAAAGCATGGCAGAATATTCATTTTAATAATATTTATCTTTTCAAATAAAGTAAGAGGTAAGATTTTCCACCTATTCAGATCCTGCTTTACTAAATTCTCCAGATTCCCGAAGTTACAATGATATATTAGGTCTAAATTATTGCGTATCATAATTCCTAAATATCTCACTTAGTTCTGGTACCATTTAAAGTCAAACTGTTTTTTAAAGGCTCTCTCCAAATGGGTACCAATTTCCATAGCTTCAGTTCTATTTAAATTTAATTTATAATCAGACACTATTCCATAGTTTCCAACTTCATCTAGTTATGCAGGTAATGAGTCATGTATATCTGTGAGGTACACTATAATGTCATCCGCATACATTGCTAATTTCTGTTCATCTTCCTTAATTATGAGACCTTTTAGTATCTCACTTACCCGAATCCTCTCCGCTAATGGTTCTATGTATAAAGCAAATAGTTGTGGGGATAACGGGTCTCCCTGTCTTGTTCCTCTTTTTAAAATAAAAGTCTTAGAAAGGATGCCATTCCTACTAACTCTTGCTTTTGGTTCTTTATACATATTCTTCATCAAATTAATAAAAGTTTGGTGGAAGCCAAATTTCTCACACACTGCAAATAAAAAGGGCCATACTATGGTAATAGCTCAATAGCCTCCCTCTTCAAGTTTAATTCCATTATAACTGGTGCATGGTCAGCTATAGTTACAGGTAGTATTTCACATTTTGTTACATTTGAAATTTCATCTTTAAACATAAAAAATAATCTAATCTAGAATAAACCAAATGTGCATCTGAGTAAAAGGTGAAAGCCTTTTCCTGTGGGTGTAAGCAACGCCAGACGTCTAATAGCCCCAACTCTATTTGAGCTTTTCTCATTAAACTTGCTGCTTGTTGGGATTTATGCTTACTCTACTTTGAGTGTCGGTCTTCTGGTTCATCACCAGGTTGAAATCTCCCCCCATTATAGTTATACCTTTCGCTTCAGACATCAACATATCTAGAATCCTTTTCAAGAGGTCCACATCTGTTCCAGGTGGATTATATACGTTGATAAGTGTCATGCATTGTTCTTCTATTTCCCCCATTACAAACACATATCTTCCTTCCTTATATCTTGTGCATTTTTTTAAAAAAACATAAGATTATTTTTAATAAGAACTGCTACTCCTCTTTCAGCTGTTGTGTGGGATGAGGGAAACACTTGTGCTTCGGCTAATTTCTCTAGTTTTGTATGTTCCTCCTTACTCAGGTGTGTTTCCTGTAGAAAAATAGTTTCCCCATTGCATTGGTGTAGATAACATTTGTTCAGTAACGAACAAACGAACAAAAGTGCGGTGAGGTCCATGACGAGGGAGGCAGGCAGCCAGCTGAAGTTGAAATTTCTATGTGTGCTATATATACGGTGCACTGCTCACATTTGCTAATACAAACTGTTACTGGCCAGCCCTGCCCCTTTAAAGCGGTGACAGTCTGCGCTGTGTGTGTGTGTGTGTGTGTGTGTGTGTGTGTGTGTGTGTGTGTGTGTGTGTGTGTGTGTGTGTGTGTGCGTGCGCGCGTGTGACATAGCAGAAGGAGAGACGGTCTGAGTGCATGCATGGTGTGTGTGGGGCGGGAGTACATTATTTTGGTCTTTGTTTCCTCAATAAATGTGCGGTTGTGCACAAGGTGCACCTTTTTTTCCTCCTCTTTAGTCTTTTCCCTCACTTTGATCCGGACTCCAGGACACCGGTTACCAGCAACGAGCCAAGTAAATAAATGTTAATCAGCTTTCCCATCTACGGTTCGGAGACGGACTGAAGTCCTGGAGTTAACGAGACAAACTGCCCAGTAAAACCCGAAACATACGTTCACCTGCATTTCTACAGGATTTACATCACAGGAGAAAGAGCAAAATACGAACAAAAACAACCCGTATCTCAACAACACAAGAACACAGGCCAGGCACCTCCGGTATACTCTATCAAACGTCTGCACTAACAAACTATCGCGAGACCTCAAAGAGGGTGCGTTATTACAACCTGCGGAGGCAGAGAAGCGCTGTGCCTCATCGATGCCCACGTTAATCAGTGTGAGACCTTAGTACGCATGCGCGAACCTGCAAAACGTTGTGATTTCAAGTAAACAGTCTCTCTCTCTCTCGGAGTCTCTGTCTCCGACGCACATTACAAGCATGAAGCCAGCGCGAAATGCTGTCCGTCCCCTCTGTTAGCCTCCCTCTTATTGACAAATCAGCAATTTCCTTTTTTATCTATTAATTATGACAAATTGTATACGAACTGAAAAAAAAATATTCTTATGAAAAAAATTTTTTTTTTTTTTCTTGTTAGCCTAGGGGAGGCACTGCCTCCCCTGACTGCACACCACTGCATTTGTTCCATTTATATATGTATAAAAAGCTGTGCATAAGAAAACCCTGTGACCCAACCAAAATACCCAACCCTGAACTTCCAAGTCCTGCAACCTCTATGGACTCTAATTTCGTAGACCAGGCGCAAGCGCAGGCGCACCTGCCAGCCTTTGCCGCGCGCACAGGGCGTGACCGGCGTACTTTGCAAGATTCCTGTAGTGCCAAGAGAGGCGCAGTCAAGGCGCAGTCAAGGCACAGAGGAGCGCAGAGGAGCGCAGAGCTGCGCATCCACGCCTCCCTCCATGCAAACAGCAGAGGGGGAGGAGAAAAGCCTTGAGTGGGTTTAACACAGCCGAGCGCTGTTTTCACCAATCAAATGAGCCCCTCTCCTCACCTTTAAATGCCCTGCGGCCGAGACGCAGCATCTGATTGGTTGAGTGATCCCCAGTACCGTGGAAACAGTGTGCTGGAAAGACCCGGTTGCGGAGACGGTCAGAGCCGCTGTCCCTGCAACAGGAGAATGGACAGCGGGGTGCATCTGAGGACACAAAGCACGTCACCGTGTGGGCCAGCTCCCGGGACAGATTTAATCTGTTCCTTTGTCATTAATAGGAGTACAAAATGAAGAGACAGATACACAGCTGGATTATCCACTCAGAATACTTTTGATCCACCTGCACTCCTGGTTTGTCATCGCCAAATAGCAGAAGCTTTGGTGTTATACTGTATACTCTCCCGGTGTCACCACCTCATCCTCCTCACAACAATGTACTCCATCTTTTTAGATCACGTTAAAAACAAAGACTAAAACAGAGAAATATGGGAAATCACGGGTAAATCCTGAGTGACAAACATTTATTTTGTCTCTTTTTACTTCGTCTTTTCTCTCCCTCTTTTCTTTGAATTAAATGAAATGAGAGAACCAGATATTTACTCAGTATCAGATGTTAAGGCTGTTTATTGTTTAATTGTAAGATGTGCATCAAACTTCCAGCTGCCGTCAGGTTAACTTTCCATTATGACAAACGGCTTTAATCTGACATCAGATGTGACGGGACAATTAATATAGATATAAATGTATATGCTGGTTCAGACAGTTACATTAAATAGTGATTGCTGTGATTGTTTATTGCATTAAAATGTGCCTGACACTCTGGAAACCTGCTTCTGAGGCTTTGTTGACATGTGCGCACATGTGCGCCTGTCACCAAATTACAGCTGCGTGGGGTGCGCTCCGCTTTGCGCCGAGGATAGACCAGGTTGGAGCTGGCGAGCTTTCAGCACACATTTTTTGGCATGAAATTGTCACTGCGCCAACATGAATCTGCTGACACTTCCCCCTGGTGCGCCGTCAACTCCCCGTGGCGCGCCGTCACACCCATCTCTGCGCAGACGGTCTACCAAATTGTCAAATTGGCAGCGCACAGTGGTGCGCCGCACGAAATTAACACTGCGCAGGGTGCGCCAGGCTTGCGCCCCCTGCGCTGCGCCATGAAATTAGAGCCCTATATGGTTGCAGCAAATATTCCACATTATTAGTCTTATGTGGAAAAAGGGGTTAACTTTAATTAACCCCTGCACAAGATGGTAAATGTGGCTGCAGTTATGGGACTGAGAATAGCCCATACTTGCATGGTGAGCTGCATACAAGTGTAAAGTCCCTCCAAATATTTCTCTTTAATAGTCTATATACCTAGTACATTTAGGCCCCCTGTGTCTTTAATCACCCCCCAGCTCTCCTCAAATCCCCCACCTCAACTAAACCCCAAGTCAAACATAAAACTCTATTAAGTGAAATCAAAACCATTTGAATGGAATTTTAGTTCCCCAGCGTCAATCTAAAGTATTTTCTCTGAAACATAATCAGACAGTTTTATCCCGTTTCCACTTTTTTTCTTTTTCCCTCTCTTTCAAAAAGAGGACATTAAATAAATAAATAAATAAATAAATAAATAATAATAATAATAATAATAATAATAATAATAATAATAATAATACCATTAATATCTCAGATTCATACCCCTTGCCAACTTTGATTTAAGTACTCATTGCACTTGAGGTCTACTTTGAGCTATTTTCAAGTTATATTTGTAGGTTTGTGGGGAGCCTCACTCACAGTGACATCCACTCCCATGCAGTCCAACCAGAAGTCTAATTCTCCACCTCAGATCTTGGTGCCCGAAAATAACAAATTGATGCTGCCAAGTCTGTTCCAGTGTCCCAAGGGGGAGAACCAGAGCCAGAGCCAGGGCCAAAGCAGACGCCTGTCCAACCTGACCAGGGAGACCTGGTATTCATCAAGGCCCATCAGAGACCAAAGTGGTCGTCTTCATGTTAGACTGAGCTGTACCGGGTTCTCCTGGCCACACCCACGGCACTGAAACTGGCTGAAAGGCTGTCGTGTCACTGCAAACTTCTGAGGTGTGAGGAGGAGAGGCTTCATCAAGACTGTTAAGGTACACTGGTGATCCAGTTGGGGCACTGTCACGTCTCAAGCCCGTGAAGAATCCATAGCGGCGATTCCGCCCCAGTGTGCCTCGTGCAAAATGCCTCCAAAACCAACTGTCCATCTACTGACTGCAGTGCTGTGTGGCCTCATCATCTGGGTTGGAACTGAACTGGCTCCCTCTGGTGGATCTGAAAAAGCGAGATCACAACTCCCTGGACTGGTACATTAAGGCTTTCAACTTCTCGTCATCCTACGAACTGAACGTTTAGTACCGATACGCACAGTTCTTGGCGAAATCCCAAAATAAAACGAACTGCTATGTGTGTACTAGAATGCCAATTGCCTCTAGAAATCCACATATACCTAAATCTGTCACAAATGTCAGCTCTTTGTTTCCACATGTTCTCAGCTCTTCTCTTGCAGCTAGGTTCCTGAACCAAACATACTGGTCTATGATTTTAGGGCCTGGACCAAATGTAAGTATGTTAAATTTCACAAATTTCCTGAAGACTAATGATACCAAAAATGCTTGAATTTATGGTCCGGTGCCTCTAACTAAACATTTTCAGTTTGAGTGTTTTACAATAAAGACAATCCTCCTAATTTTACACCTATCCCCATGGGTACTGTTGATCCAGGATATTGCTCTCAGGTTCGTATGCCCTGCTTGAAGAATGATTCCAACACTTACAATGAGACTAAAACACCACCTGGGGTCCTGTGTGCTGATTTCTTTACTGTTCCAGATGTTATGGGTACTACACCACAAACTAATTTTGTGTGGCTATGTGGGTCTTATATCTATCTGTCTTTGCCTATAGGATGGACTGGAGTCTATGCTCCTGCTATTCCAGCTGATCATTCTTACATATTATCTACTATAAAGCTTGCTGATAAAAGACATAGACGTAATGTTGCTAAGCAGTTTGGGGAAGTGATGTTCCACATGACTATGAGTTATGGTCAGATGGTCAGAAAGTTACCCTATCTTTATTTCCCTGGCTTGGTGTAGGTAAAGTAATGCTAAGATTAGAAACTCTTGACTACAGATTTAGTATTTTCTTAAAATATAACCATAGCTGCACTTAAAGTGATATTCCGGGATGGAACAAGTTGGGTCCTATCACAAGGTTTAGGGCAGAAATTACCCCTAAAGCAGTGAGTTTGTGCAGCAGAAGCCCAGAGCGCACGCACCAAACACCCCTTCCCTGCTTGTCAGCTGGTTTCCTCTGCACTCAGACGGGGCCATTTTTTACTTGACCAAAAACACAAATAAACAGACTCCCACCGAAAAAATCTGATATGTCTGCATTCAAGCTTTATTTAGAGAATTTTCAGTGCTTTACTTTCACACAAAAACACTGCTAAATAAGGCTCTAGTTCTCATCGTGTCTCTTTGTCCTGGCAGACTACCTGCGTTTGTTTATATCTGGCATGCCGCGCGCGCAGACTGATACACTAAGCGGCGAGTGCCTCGTAGCCAGCTGTGGCTCTGCAGCGGAGGTAGCGCTGTTTTACAACATGTTACTTCTTTACTAATGTGTTGTGTTGTAGTCTTTGCGGTGCCTTTTTCTAATGTGTTGTGTAGTAGTCTTTGTGGTGTGTTCTTCCAATGTGTTGTGTTGTAGTCTTTGCGGTCTGATTTTCTAATGTGTTGTGTAGTAGTCTTTGCACTGCGTTCTTCCAATGTGTTGTGTTGTAGTCTTTGCGGTCTGATTTTCTAATGTGTTTAAGTGTTTGCAGCAAGTTATGTTATGGTCTTCTAGTGAGTTTTTTTTTCAATATGTTGTGTTATAGTGTTTGCAGCATTTTTCTAATGTTTTGTGGTCTATGTGGCTATTTTTGTATTGTGTTCTGTTGTAACCTTTGCTGCATGTGTTTCTAATGTGTTGTGTTCTGGTGTTTGCAGCAAGTTTTTCTGTCTTTTTTTTCTCTCTTTTCCCATTGTCTGCATAATCTTTTCTGCGGAGCACTGTGTCAGATGACAGCAATAAAAAGACCAATGAATTTTTTTTCCAGCAGTCAGAGAGATGTGAATATGTTTAACTGCTATTGTGACCATCACCAGCCCTCCCTGTAGGCTACTCCATCATTCTAAACTTTATTTAACCCCTGATGTGAGCTGAAGGGGAAGGCCATCCCACACCACAGTGTGAAAGAAGGGGAAATTATGACAGACAGGACAAGACAAGACAAACAGAAGGGAGGACAAACGTCTACTGTTGTTGATTTGAGATAGTAGTTCAAGTGCTGGACTACTTTAAGTCAATACAGTAAAGGCTGTAAGAAACCAGGGACACCAGAAATGTGGGGTGGATAAGAGATTGAGTGGTGTTTGCAGCACCTTTTTCTAATGTGTTGTGTTGTGGTGTTTGTTGTGCCTTAACTTATGTGTTGTGTTTTGGTGTTTTTCGGCGCATTTATTCCAATGTGTTGAGTTGTGGTGTTTGCCGCATGTTTTTTTAATGTGTTGTGTTGTAGTCTTTGTAGTGCTTTCTTCTAAATTTTTGTATTGTTGTCTTTGCAGCACGTTCTTCCAATGTGTTGTGTTGTGGTCTTACCGGTGCCTTTTTCTAATGTGTTGTATTGTGGTCTATGCAGGGCGTTGTCACATGGTGAAATCAAATACCAGGGGGTAATACTCATTTGTAACTTCAGTTCACAGCATGAGGCGCTGTGTTATTGGATACTTTTATGGGAAAAGATCACTAAGTTCATACGTGAGGAATATTGATGAGGAAAAATCTCCACTCCCAGAGAGCGCTGTGCGCTGATGGAGGCTCTGCTTGGATAGCCTGACAGCTCTCAGAGTTTAGCGTCTGATAACGTGATTTAGAGAGTCTCCTTCACTCTCTGCTACAGACAGTTTTTCAGGATCTGAGTCACAAACTAGTGTCAAAACTCAGCGCTCATTCAGCGGGGAGGAGGAGGGGCAGAGTGGACATGAGTGAAATAGCGCATGTAGAGAAATGAAACTAAACGCTTTGTCATGGAGAGCTAGGAGAGAGTCAGGCAGGATCATACAGAGAGCAAAGCAAGCCCCAATAAACAAATAAACATTAGAAAACAAGCCCAAAGTCTCTAATAAGCGTTCTGTCCAACACTGCGTACAACAACTTCATTTCCCTGTTACCTGCTTCATTCATTTTGAGATTTTTTTTTTTTTGTATAGGACTTATATATTTTTTAACGTCATCATGGATGAAATTAAGACAAACAAACAAACAAACATGACACAGGGCTGACCAATCAGAGGTGAGAAACTAACTCTGGGTAAATGCAGTGAAAATGCAACACACATGTTGAATTATAAAGGTCTGCACATTTTAAAGGCCAAATTAGGTTGAAACATGAAACAATCGTGATTAGTCGACTAATCGAAAAACTTACCAATAGATTAGTCAACATTCAAAATAATTGTTAGTTGCACCCCTATTGTGTTGTATTGTGTTGTGGTCTTTATGGTGCCTTTTTCTAATGTGTAATGTAGTGGTGTTTGCAGCACATTTTTCCAATGTGTTGTCTTGTGGTGTTTACGGCACATTTTTCTAATGTGTTGTGTTCTGGTGTTTGCAATATGTTTTTATAATTTGTATGGTCTTTGCAGCACGTTTTTCTAATGTGTTGTTTTGTGGTGTTTGCAGCGCATTTTTCCAATGTGTTGTGTTGTAGTCTTCGCAGTGCGATTTTCGAATGTGTTTTGTTGTGTTGTGGTGTTTGCAGCATGTTTTTCTAATGTTTTGTGGTCTTTATGGTGCGTACTTCTAATGTGAAACTTCAATAAAAATAACTAGCAACAGACACTGTCTGCGTAAATATTTATATACAGCATTACTTTTTCAGTAATAAAGCACGTACAATACTTTCTGGGCTATAATTAACTCTGTGGTATAATCATACATTTTTTATAGGTATTTGTCAAAAAATGCAGCATGGAGAGAAAAACAACAGATATAAGTCACACTGAACTGAGTCGCATTTACTTAGAATGATTTGGTTTGTTTATGGTATTTTCAGAGAGAACTATCTACATATAACTTTGTATATTAGGTGCTTTAAATATTGCACCTACAGCTTTCATATCTGTGATCAGTTTCTCTCCTCTATGTACACTTATTGACGCCCCCTTCACCCCCTGACTGAAATTAAGTGTTGTGTTTACAGAAACAAATCTTAAAGAGCACTTAGTATTTTCTTCCTCAAACATTACAAAAAAAAAAAAAAAAAAAAACTGAAATGGACTTGTGTTAAAATCAACTATTTATTTTATTTTAAACCATGCAAAGATCATAAGCACTTTGTACTGAAAACACGTATTAGTACATTATTAATTTACAGCATTAATATGTGTATTGATAAATGTTGGGATTTTTTTGTTGTTTTTCTGATGGATGTTTTATTTGCTGACACAAAAAGCACATTCTCTATGGCAGTAAAATAAGTATAAAATTGAAAAACAGATTTCTAAAAAAAATGTGCTCGCCTTAACTTTTCTCTCTGCTAATAAACACAGTCGAGATGATCCACAAGGCTCAATATGATCCTGAAATATTTAATGATTTTAAAAATACAACTGATTAAATGATTGAATATGCTGCTTAATGCTCTGCTACAGCATTTCTGATCAATAAGTCATTGATTGTCTTTATCAAAAGCTGTCTCTGTAAATCAAGCTGTCTCTGTAAATCAAGCTGTCTCTGTAAATCAAGCTGTCTCTGTAAATCAAGCAAAGCTATTCTCCACATCTCATTTTCATATCTTTGCTGAAGTTCCCTCTGTAGTTTTTCTCTCTCGATGCGTATCTGCTCTTCTTTCCATCTCAAGACAAGCTGCCTCTCCTCCACCCCCTCTCTCCATTCTCTCTCTCTGCAAACTTGGTATTGGTAATGGATTTTATTTATCTCATACTCATATCTTTGCTGAAATTCCCTCTGTAGTTTTTCTCTGTCTCTGCTCATCTGATCGTCTTTCGATTTCAGGATGCGTTGTTTCTCCTTCTCACTCTCATTCCATTCTCTCTCTCTGTCAGCTTGGAATTGGAAGTTGATTCTCTTTATTTCATTGTCACATTTATGCTGAATGTCCCTCTCTAGTTTTTCTCTTTCTTTGTGGATCTGCTCTTCTTTCTCCTTCAGGATGCGTTGTTTCTCCTCCTCTATCGCTCTCTCAGCCTCTTGGAACATCTGGTTGGTGTAGTGACTCCCTCCGTTCTTCTGAACTATATTTCTGATCTTGTGGAGCAGCACAGTCACCTGTGAGGGATCTTTTATCTTATTATTGAAGACATGGTACTGGCCGTTGCATCTGGCCACAAGATGCTGAAGCTCTGGACTTTCAGCCAAGAACTTCTCAATGGTGGTATCTTCCAACTGGTCCCCTCCAGTGAAGAGAACCATGCTGTATCTGTCTGCAGCCTGGCCAAAGATCTCTTGAATCCTTTGAACCGTCTGTTTCTCCTCCTCAGTGTATCTGCCCAACCCGATGACCACCAGGAACACATGGGGACCAGGAAGAGCCAACCTGATGCACTGTCTGATGTCTTTAGCTGTCTTGTCCATGCCGAACCTGGTGTCAAACAGACCTGGGGTGTCGATAACAGCCATCTTCTGTCCATCCACTGTGCCTTGGCCCTTGGAACAGTCCACGGTTAGGGACTTTGAACTGAACTTTGATTCAAAGCATTCTCTTCCCAGGATGGTGTTTCCAGTGGCACTCTTCCCATTTCCTGTCTTCCCCACCATCACTATTCTCAGCTCCTCATGGTATGTAAAGTCATACTCTGTGTAGGAAAAAAAATAATGGTGTTATTCTTATTTCAAGACACCTTGTTTTAAGAATCTATGCAAGTACATTTTCCCTGTCCTATTGGCCTTTTTTCTTCTTTACGAATAAAAAGCAACTCAGGTTTCAGTTTTTGCATGTAACCCAACTAGATAGAGTTATTTTGGGTAAAAATAGGTCAAACCCATGATAAGTTTTGATCAGTGTACTCTGCATCTTTTTTCTCATTTGGTGTCCCCATGTAAGAAAAGTTCTCTAATCTTCACATAACTGGAACACATTTATACAGGTGCTGCACAGTGGTGCAGTGGTTTGTGCTGTTGCCTCACAGCAAGAAGTTCACCAGTTTGAAACCCAATTCAGACAAGGTGGGCCTTTCTGTGCATGCATGGGTTCTCTCCAGGTACTCTGGCTTCCTCCCAAAGTGCAAAAACATGCTCATCAGGTTAAATGGTCACTCTAAATTACCCATAGGTGTGAGTGTTCTTGAAAGGTTGTCCATCTCTGTCTATCAGCCCTGTGATTGACTGGCAACCAGTCCAAGGTGCATCCCCCTCAGCTGAGATAGGCTCCAGCCACCGCAACCCAAAAGAAACAGGATTAGCTGTAGAACATGAATTAATTTTCACAGGCCTCTTGGACTGTCTCATAGGCTCATTTCGAAATCACCCCATAAGCTTCTTTAAAAAAAAAAGTAACTTGCAGAAAAGTTGTCCACCAGCAGACAGTTAATTATGTTTTGGTATAAGGAATAAACAAAGTACAATGAGAAACAAGAAGAGACAGATTAAATAAAAAATAACAATAAAAAAAAAGATTACGTAATGAAGACTTGAAAAGTAATTTGTTCTTCCTTTATGTTAAATCTATATCACATTGTGATGATGACAAACTTCATTCGGAAGACAGAGTCTTAAGAAGTGAATGTAAAAACAAAAGTAAATTCATTTTATTCATTTTTTATAACAACTAAAATCTTTATTCATTGAATGACAAATTAATCTTTAGATATATTTGTGTTTGTGTGTGTGTGTGTGTGTGTGTGTGTGTGTGTGTGTGTGTGTGTGTGTGTGTGTGTGTAAAATTATTTTGTTAACATAATGTTTGTTTCTGCATAGACATCATAAAAATAAAATAAATAGTTTAGCTCAGTGGTTTTCAAAGTGTGAGGCGCGCCTCCCCTGGGGGGCACCAAAGAGTTCCAGGGGAGGCATGAGAAGAGGAACAAAAAAAAGCACAAAAAAATAATCAAATGACAAAATGTCTGAATTAGCACTGAGCGCAAAAAGTATGGAAACAAGCGCGCGTGGTTACATTATTATTTTCTCTGACGCTGTCCGCCATACAGAGTGCTTGTCTCTCTGTGAGCGTGTGCACGTGTTTGTGTGTCTGAGTGTGCATCGGGACGGAACTTTGCCATGCCCTGTATAGAGAGAGGAGGAGAGTTGTGAACGCGCGACCATGCTCTGCTCTGCAACCACACAGGACACTCATGGATCCCTCAGAAGCATGTGCCCACAAATACACACGCATGTGAACATATGAACTCGGCTAAATAATATATGGCAAAATGCACTTCTTAGAGACCTCTGGAAATGTTGCAGATGAGCAGTTTAGCCAGTCTCATCTAACAATTTAGGGGGCTCAGACCCCGCTAGACCCTACGTATTTTGCACAGTGATAACGACGGTTGGGAAGTTGGGATTTTCTAAGACTGGATTCTCCAAGGCCTCAGTGTGTGGCTTTTTTACTGTGAATTTGTAATCTATTTGTGTTTAAAAAGCTGTTCTAAATGGTCGCCTTAAACAAGAGTTTAGTAGATGCTAAAAACAGCTCTGTGTGTGATTGATCTGTAATCAAACAATTTTTTAAGTACTGCATTTTGACTGATCTTTTATTCTTTTTTGCCACAGTAGATATGCTTTCTCTCTTGGCTTAAGAGCTGTCATCTCATTTTATTTAGATGTTTGAAGTACATGTAGTCATTATAATAAATGAAGAAATAGGTATTGACCTAAATTCATGTAATTCTTACCCATTTTAACTAAAATTTGGGAGACTGTATTAGGACAGAATGCTTAAAATAAACATTTATAGTTTTGTGGTTAAAACCAGAGTGGATTATTCATTTATTAGAAGCAGTATTTGTTTTATTAAAATAAGGGAGGCCGCAATGACTTCATGTCCTCTGAAGGGAGGCTCACTGTCTTACACTTTGAAAACCCCTGGTTTAGCTGATATCACAGTTTAACCAAAGCTTTATTAACTGGTTCAAACCCATTTAATTATACTTGCCCTGCATCAAATGCAGCTTAAAAGGGACAAGTTCATATAAGTTAAGTCGTGCAGCGCATTTCTAACGGTCTTGGTACTCATGTAAATGAAAGGTGCAATCATGAGATAGCCCTTTACATTTGCCAGTTGACCACGATTAGTCTGAACGGAAAACTGTTTTTAGTGTTTTAAAGTTATTCTGAACAAAGTTAGCAAGGAGCAAAGTTTGGGTAAAGAAACAAAACATACATGATGTATCATGATCAAGCATGGTCAGTGTAGATAAACTAATGAAAAATGAATACATCGAATGATATAAATTGAGAATCATGACTTACCCTGGTAACTGGCCATTTTAAGTTCAGAAGTGGATGCTGCAGCTTAAGTGTTACAACAGAAGTCGGAGTAAGTACAGCAACTCTGTGTAAAATATAATACCTTGTCACAGTAACCAGCGGGTGCTCTGTGTCAAGATACAAGTGAACATAAAGCTTTATCTGTTTGTTACCTTACATAAAAAAACACACCTTGTACTTTGTTTATCTTATCTAGTGGGACAATTGAGGTCAAACAAGAGCTTTACACCTTTGGATGTTGAAATGGTAGGGCTTGCTTCCAGGATTTACAATACAGACCCAACAATAATTAATTTTCTTTTTTGTAAAATTCTTGGTACGTGGTTGATAGTCCACTTTCAAACTGCTCCCCATGTAGCTGTATTATTTTTTCATGCTAAAATACAGCTCTATTAAAACCATTAATGCCTAACTACCCTTTTTACCTTTGCAGTCATTTTTTTTTTTTTTTTTTTTTTTTTTTTACCTTTTTAGGTAATTCTTAAGACACATTTCCTTTCAGAGCGCTCAACTGTCTTTGCATTGCATTTTTGGCATTTGTTTCCTTCAAGAAATGCAGCTTTTCTAGTCTGGTTGTTGCATTGACATAAAAACATGAGCTGTACTTTGCTTGTTATTATTAATGTTTATAGTCTATGAACAGTTGCTTTATCTCCAGAAGCTCACTTGGCAATTTTTATCTTTGGGTCAGAGCCAACATCAACAACCTTGGTAAAGTTGCAGGGCATGTTAAGGTGTGTGCAGTTCAGGCTAAAGTGAGCACGATTAAGAAATGTCCAGGTGAACAACAACAACAACAACAACAATAATAATGATAATACATTTTAGTTGTAAAGCCCTTTATATTGGAAGAATCTCAAAGTGCTACAGAGCAACAGATAAAACGATAGGATATGAGATTTAAAATTTAAAGGGGGAGTCTATAGCTGAGTAAAAGCTTTTCTAAAAGGTAAGTCTTTAGGTCCTGTTTATAAGTATCTATGGTCTGTGGGGCCCTCAGGTGGTCAGGAAAGGCGTTCCACAGCCTCGGAGAAGGCCGATCACCCATGGTGCGGAGCTTTGTTTTGGGGGCTTTGAGGAGGTTTTTGTTTCCAGAACAGAGGGGGCATGAAGAGGTCTAGAGGGAGAGGAGTTCCTTGAGGTACTGAAGGGCATGACCGTGGATGCATTGATGGGTGAGGAGGGAGACCTTGTATTCAATCCTGAGTGGGACAGGGTGGCAGTGGGGAGTTTTCAGAATGGGGGTGATGCGTTCATATTTGCAGACCCTTAAAAAGATCCTGGCAGCACTGTTGGATGTATTGTAGTGTCTGGATGCGTTTTCTGGAGATCCCAATAAAGAGTGCATTACAGTAATCCAGCCTGGAGGAGATAAAGGCAGGGATGAGCTTCTCTGCATCACAGAGTTTGGAGATGTTCCGGGGGTGGTAGAATGAGGTCTTACAGAAGTGCCTGATGTGGGTGTCAAAGGTTAGTTGTGGGTCTATTTTTACACCCGAGTTGGTGACAGATGAGGAGAGGGGGATGGCTTGGCCGGAGAAGGTGACACTGGGTATGGTGGAAGAGTGAGTTGCCACTCGTATAAGCTCCAGCTGGAAGGTTGCGTCTGGCACCAGTGCAGGGTGCGGAAACAGCACCCGCGAGAGTAGAAGCTAGTAGTGTGATGTGATGTTTATATTTCCTACCAGCCCAAATGTGTGGTTACATAAGTGTCAAGTAACATTTGTTTATACACTGATTTTATTTGGAAAAACAACATATCTTCATGCCACCTAGCATTTCACTTCCTGTATAGCTTATCATATTTCATTCAGCTTGACGCAGACCCTCTCCAGTGTCCCAGAATAATAGACTTCTAGCGGATTGTTTCCGTTGTGCCGTACCGCTCCCATAACCGGACTCACATTGCACAGGGATGATGTGAGCCAACAACAGTGATTTTAATGATACGGATTACATGCGGAAGCCGCACCGGACCCGCACAGGATTCAGTGTGAGCCTGGGGTGAAGCTGATGTAGTGTTCTAACTAGGATGGCTTCTGTTTTTTTACACTTCAACTGGAGGAAGTTGAGCTTCATCCATGCCTCTATCTCCTCCAAGCAGGTGGTCACTGCAGACATAGGTAAAGTGGAAATGGGGTTGGTCCTTGTGTAAAGCTGGGTGTCATCGGCAAAGCAATTATGGGAAACTTCATGCCAGCTAATGAGCTTACCCAGAGGGAGACGGTAGAGAGTAAAGAGAGTGGGGCCCAACACAGAGCCCTGAGGAACACTGCAGGTGACATTATGGGTATGGGACCGTGTTCTGCCCAGGCCAACGTGTCCAGTTCTGTTGATAACCAGCTATGTGCAATTTTGGACAGTCCAATAGTGTGTTGCAGGCGGTGAAGGAGGATGTTGGGGTCAACTGTGTCAAAAGCAGCTGTAAGGTCCAGTAGGATGAGTAGAGATG
Organism: Halichoeres trimaculatus; assembly: GCF_033239565.1. Lineage (NCBI taxonomy): Eukaryota > Metazoa > Chordata > Actinopteri > Labriformes > Labridae > Halichoeres > Halichoeres trimaculatus. The sequence continues at coordinate 4,785,865 of NW_027437186.1, forward strand.
GGGAACCTGTATCTGCCACAACCAACCTGTTTCTGTGCTTATGGCCAGGGCGAAAGCCGGACTGAAACTTCTCATACAGGTTGGGTTTTTTTTGAGGTGATCCTGGAGTTGAGCTGCAACTGTTTTTTTCCAGAACTTTAGAAAGAAATGGAAGATTGGAAATGGGTCTATAGTTGGAGAGGACTTCCGAATGCAGGGGGGGTGTCCATTGAAAGCGTAGTAAACCGCTGGTGCCAGGTCTCTGTCATACACATAAAGTCCAATCCTTTCTCCCTGATGTGTTCTTAAATCAGGGTGGAATTATTGTTAATGGATTGGGTGTTGTAAAGTTTAAATTTGAATGAAGACTATGGGGTAAATCTCTGTACAGGTCGTAAAACACTTAAGTCTACTCCGCTGGGGCTGTAATCCCTTCCATGAATTCTATCCAGGTGAATGTGCTGGGATCCTGCGGTGTTTGCCACCCTGGATCTCACAGTGCCTCCTGAGCTGATAGTGACTGGAGCAGTGGCGCTCTGATGACGCATTATATGTCCAACGAGTGACCAAAGAGATGGGATGTTTGTAGCAGAGCAGTTTGGCTTATAATGAGTACTGAATTTTCGACCGGACCTCCTGTGAATGTAGCGTGGGAGGTGGAGAAGTCTGAGTATGTTAATGATGGGGATGTTAAGTCCAGGAGTAACAGCTGTCTTTAGTCAGCGAAGTTATGAGATGGAATAGCAGAATGCCATGCCAGCAATTCCCTCAGTGGAACTCTGTGCGAAGCTTGTGGAGTGGCGGTTGAATGGAGAAAAGTCATCCGTCAGATCAATGGTTGATGATTGGATCCAAAGAGCCCAGGTGGGACAAGGTTAAGATCTAGAAGTTGTCAGTAGCAGGTATATACCCAGTAGAAAAAAGTTTGGTGAATCGTTTGATCCGAGATGCAGAAAACACAAACCACCGCTGCTAGAACAATTCATACAGTAAGAAGAGCAACTTTTCCTTATAGAAAAAGCACAGAAAACTAACAATCAAAAGCCCGGCTGGAGAAGCAGCAAACAAACAACACCAGCATACTCTCCACAGAGCTACATCTACATGTGGTAGCAGATGGTTTCACACCAACTCAGTTCCCACCACCATTATCGCAGTTTTTGTTGGAACGTCTCTCTGTGGTAGCTCCTCTGACTGATTTGCTGATGGGAACGGGTTTTATCTGGTCTTCCTCTCAAAAAAGTTAAACTCTTTACATTTAAATTACTCTGTGATTGAGAAGGAAACTGTGCCATTGATTAGGGCGTTGAAACATTTTGACAGCTTTGCTGGTTGTAGTGTTCTTCTGGTTGTGTACATTGGCCACAGTCCCAAAACGTTTCTAAACTCAGTACATTGCCCAAATTGCAGTTGATGCATTGGATGTTGTACCTACCTACGCATTTGGATATCCACCACATTAAAGGCTCAGATAATGTTGTGGCCAATGCTTTGTCTAGAGCTCTCTAGAAGGCAGGTTTGTCGGACTTTGAAATGTAGATTCTCTGGTTCCTATGTCTATGCTCTGTTACTCTTAATGCTTCTTCAGGCCCTGGAGTTGCTGTGCAGAGTAGAGGCTGGATGACTGGAAGAGTTTACGGTCAGCACAGATTTTTTTTTTTTTTTTAAGCCTAGACTTAAGTATAGTGTAGATAGAATAATGCAATATGCAATTTAGAAAATGTTTTTGCTCAGTTTAGATTGAGTGGTAATTCATGTTAATGGTCTAAAGTGTAAGGGGTTAGCACAGAGTACCTATCTCTTTTAGATTGTGTCTTATATGGGTGGGTGAGGACCCTTCCAGACCACTAGGTGTTGCCGTTTTGCCGGTTATGTTTTTTGGTACAGGGCCAGACATTGGTGGGGTCATTGGGAAATGATGGGATACACCTGGGCCCGGTTTAGTCCTCATCTTAAACCCAACTTTTGCATCAGTGTGGAGTGACTTGCTGCATTGCAGCATGGCTGTTTACTCCTTTTTCAATGAATATCAATAATGTTTGGCATATTGCTTTGTCCTTTTGTAATAAATTCTTGTCTCGTCTCACCCCCCTAAAAAGAAAAAGGAAAAAGAAAAAAAAAAGAAAAGGCGTATGCTGAGGTTTCTTGAATATAGATAATCACAGTGTGAGGAAGGCTGACAGGTCTGCGCATATGGGATGACACTGGTGATTTCCTACCTATACTGGTGAAACTACCTATAAGACCATTATTGCTTTTTTTAATGGGTAACAAAACTGTACAGCACAGAAATGCAAGATAATACTAAAAATGAATAAAAAATGAATAATAACAGTGACTTTAATTGTCTTTGCCAGTATAGAGGGATTATGATGCATTCACAACTTGAGTGCAGAAGCACTGCGGAGAATAATGGTTTGACAACCGGCATGGGGAGTTAACCACCAAAAAAATGCATTTTCTAACTTAATATCACTTTGGGGCTGCATGGTGGCACAACAGTTGCTGCAGCCTCACAGCATAAAGGTCAATAGTTGGATTCCCAACTTGGCTGGTGGGCCTTTCTGTGTGGAGTTTGCATGTTCTCCCTGTGTATGCGTGGGTTCTCTCCAAGTACTCCAGCTTCCTCCCACAGTTCAAAAACATGATTATCAAGTTAACTGGTCGCTCTAAATTACCCGTAGGTGTGAGTGTGTGAGTGAATGGTTGTCTGTCTGTCTGTGTCAGCCCTGCGATTGACTGGTGACCAGTCCAGGGTGTACCCCACCTCTTGCCCAATGACAGCTGGGATAGGCTCCAGCCACCCGCAACTCTGGACAGGATAAGCGGTTCAGGGAATGAATGAATGAATGAATCATCACTTTGACAGATAGTAAACAGCTCCCAGTTTTGTGAAATTGCAGTGAGTGGATAGAAGAGATCAGAAAGGTCTCAGATATTAGGTGAATAATTTTCAGTGGAGAAATACTGCGCGTACCCAGAGAGGAGTTTAAACACACAACTGTCACACTCTGCTCATGACTGCATTACCCGTGGACACTGACCAGACTGTGACAGACCAGGACATAAACATGAAATGACAGCTGTACATTGCTTTTAGTGGCCATCCTCTGTTTCACAGCTGTGTTTTTAACCTATTTAACAAACATGTTCCCAAGAAGTTTAGTCTGTGTCCCTTTTAGAAGCACAAAGGTCACATTACCAGTAAAATGCGTCATTGTTTGATTGATTAATCATTCAGCCTTTATATAGCGCTTATCTGATTGTGAACTCTGGAACTTATCATATAACCTAGTTTATTGTGTTTGCGGAACACTGGATATTAGTTATTTATTAGCTCTCAGGGAAAATAGAAATTGTATTATTCTTGACTATCATGCTCATGAATAAGCTCTATGAACTCTAAAGGTAATGCAACAAGATATTTTTTTTTTCTTAGTCTTAACCCATAACTTGTGTTCCAGTCAAATTTGACCAATTTGACAGTTTTGTCTTAAAAAAAAAAAAATTATTTGCTCAGACTGACTTAAGATTTCATGACTTTATCCAGTTTCAAATAAATAAATTTGACCAATATATATATATATATATATATTTATATATATATATATATATATATATATATATATATATATATATATATATATATATATATATATATATATATATATATATATACTAATATTGTTATTTTTAGTGCTGGGCGAGTTAACGCATTAATTCTGCTTTAAAGGCGCTCGCCGCTTAGTGTATCAGTCCGCGCACGGCGTGCCAGATATGAACAAATGCAGATAGTCTGCCAGGACAAAGAGACACGATGAGAACTAGAGCCTTATTTAGCGGTGTTTCTGTGTGAAAGCAATGCCCTGAAATTTCTCACGACCTGCCGTTCACTTTGCAAGCAAAGTGAAGGGTGAATGCAGACCGATATCAGAGTTTTTCAGTGGTCAAGTGTGTTTTTGGTCAAGTAAAATATGGCCCCGTCTGAGTGCAGAGGAAACCGGCTGACGAGCAGGGAGGGGGTGTTTGGTGCGAGTGCCCTGGGCTTCTGCTGCACAAAAACACTGCTGTAGGGGTCATCTGCCCTAAACCTTGTGATAGGACCAAACTTGTTCCATCCCGGAGTATCACTTTAATGCCCTGACAGTGGCAATAAGCTTAAATTTTGTATTTACATTTTGTAAATTTGATTTGCACTAAGTATGTGATTTAACTATTACTGTTGTAGGAGCCACACTTGGTCATGCTTTACTTTTTGCACTAATTGCTTTCTTGTGTGCACGCCCTCCCCAGGTGAGGTGATAAGTGGGAGGGCAGAGCTCGCCTGGGGGAGAGAGACGGGAGAGAAGGCATACCGTCATTGACCGTAGGCCTTAAGACCTATGAAAAGAAAGTTTAATTGTATTTAGGTTTTTAGGTCAGATGTACAATAAACGTTGATTTTCGTTTCCCACATAACAACTCTCGAAGGATCCTTTTTTGGAAAGGTCTGTGCGTTGAAATGAACTGCTCCTGTTTCTCCACGTGGTAAAATCAAACCCTGGAGAGGTTATTGGAAACCATTTGTGTTTTGTTATTTTGGGTTTTTTGAATTTTGCCACTTCAACTGTATAATAAGTACTGATTTAGTGTTTGCATGACAGATGTTATGGCACTTTCGCAATGCGATTAATTATGATTAATCAGGGAAATCATGCAATTAATTACGATTAAAAGTTTTAATCGTTGCCCAGCCCTAATTATTTTAAGATACTATTTTTTTTAACTTTACAACCAGAGAGAGCTTTATGTTTACTTTTATTGTGACACAGGGAACCCACTGGTTACTGTTAAAAGGTGATGTAGAGGAGAACTTTTTACTCTCACATATAGAGTATAAGTACTTACAGCAAAGCAGCTAAGGCACATGATAAACCACATCATTGTAATGAAGCACATAAAATATAAAAAAAGAAGAAGAAATAATCCTCACAACATGGTTCATGGACCAGCACTTATATATTTGTCAAATACTTACTACTCAAAGCGCTTTACATTGCTTGTGTCTTTCACCAATCCACACACGGATGGTAGAGACTTCTATTAAAGAAACCATCAGTTTTATCTGTCACATCCAGACCCATCCACACACCTCCAACCCTTGACCTTGATTGAAAAAACACCAACTCCACCCCTTGACCACAGAAGCCCTAAGAACTATAATATTATAACTATTGATTTAAATCCTGCCTTCCACAACTGGAAAAAAAACAAGACGTTTATTTTTTTTTCATTATTTTATTTTATTTATCTTTTTTGTATCCCTTAAATGCAAAGTTAGGCAAATTATAAGAAAAAACAGGTTTTATAACTTTTTTGGTCAGATTCATCATCTAATGAAAAAACTCATATAAAAAAGATGAAAAATTAGTGATTGGTTATTTCTCTCATTTATTTTCCTGTTGATTCTCTTTTTATTTGTGGAGAGAATTTATTTTTTGAAGAAAAAAACAAAAACAAAAAGTCTGTTAAGACTAAGAAAAAAAAGGAAAAAAAAAGCATGTTTCATTTCCTTTAGAGTTCTTAAAGTTTCATTCATGAGTATATTAGTCAAGAGTAACGCAATTTCTATGCTCCCTGAGAACTATTAGATAACCTATATCCAGTGTTCTTTAGACACAATAAATCAGGTTTTATGATTAGTTTCAGAGTTCATGATCAGATACGCAATAAAGGCTAAATGATTAATAAATAATCAAATATTGACGCATTTTACGGGTAATGTGACCTTTGTGCTTCTAAATGGGACACAGAATAAACAGAATGAAGGTTTTCTTTGTGTAAAAGTGTAAAACAGGTCAAAGAAAACAGTCAAAGCTCTATTACTGTCATTGTTTTATCAGAGTTATTACAGCGCACATGTGCAGGCACACAAACAGCTGTTAGAGCTGACTGACAGATGATCCAGAGGTAATCAGGTGACACTAAAACACATTGCTTTGTACAACGCTCTGCAGGATAGGACGTCTCATTGCCCTTGAAACACAGTCTCCCTGTTTCCTGGTTCCACGGTTGGTGATAGCTTAGTCCCCCAAGCTCAAAACTCGTAATCCTCACAGCCCAAAAACCCAAAGCATGCACATACTATTAGCTAGCTGCTAAAGCAGTTTCCATGACTGCCACCTTTGTGCTGATTGCTCCATTTTAAAGTTTCATGATGTCATGAAGTACTCATGCTTTTTCACAGGTGTAGGGAAACCTCTGCTGGTAATTAAGAACTGGTAATTAAGTGAGTGGATAACCAAGTTTAGGTGACTGTTTCTGGAAGAATTTTGACATTATTTAAAGATTTTATTTATATTTAATATTACATTTTTAATGAAAGAATACAACTTTATCAAGTGCTTTTCATACATAAACATGTAGCACAAAGTGCTTTACAGTCCATTAAAAACAATCCCTCATAACTTTCAACCCAACCATTTACTCCACACAACCATCAACCCACAATCAACAGTAACATACATAGTCTCAACCAAACCTCATCTGTACATGTGCACTTTAATAGCTCTCGTTATATATAAACAGTAACAGAGCTTTGTCTGTTCCTTATAACATGAAGAAAACCTGCTCTCTGTTTACACTGTGTCCCTTTTAGAAGCCCACAGGTCACATTACCAGTAAAATGCGTCATTATATTATTATTTCTTAATCATTTAGCCTTTATCTTGTTCCTATCTGATTGTGAACTCTGGAACTTCTATAAATTGGTTTATTGTGTCTCAGGAACACTAGATATTAATGTTGTATTAGCTCTCAGGGAAAATAGAAATTGTATTATCCTTTACTAACATGCTCATAAATAAAACTTTCTGAACTCTAAAGGAAATGAAACAAGTGTTTTATCAATGTTCTTATTCTTGACTGACTTTTCTCCCAGACATAAATTCTCTCCACAAATAAAAGGAGAATCAACAGGAAAATAAATGAGAGAAATAACCAATCACCAATATTTCTATTCCATCTTTTTTATACAAGTTTTTTTTTTTGTTTGTTTGTTTTTGGTGGGATGTCAACTCTGACCCAAACAGCTATAAGAACTGGGTATTGAGCCTCTGTTTTATTGATTTTATGATGGTATTTAGGTCTGTAGGTAAAAGGACTTCCGCTAAGCCAGCTCTTGTGTCTCCTCACTTGTCACTCCTTCCATCAATCTTCCCTGAGCACATTTAACTCTGTGAGACGTCCTTTAACATGGCGGCTTAGAAAGTACTTTGGGTGCCATGGGGGAAAGAGGAGGGTGCAGTTTCTTGCTTTGAGATGCACCCATAGACAACATCCCTCCTGATAAGTTTGCCTTTTGGCTAAAGTGGGATTTACATTTGCCATTTATTGGGATGGATCACTGATGAAGGCCGAGGGGTTACCACCTTAGAGTGATATCACATATTCACTTATACAACTCGGTTTGAGTCCAATTTTACTGTTTCCATAACTGCAATATCTGTTAAAGAAGCGGGTACTCTGTAACTGTGCACTCAGTTATTTTCCCTAACTGCGGCCTTCTTCAGATACTACTATAATATATAATTGGGTATTCTGCAGATATTATTTGACACTCAAAGTAATGCTTTAATTCTGTGACTCTCAAATATTTCAGTTACCCTTGCACCATTCCCAGCATGTTCGTTGATCGGAGAAAATGAAAATGAAGGAGGACTGTTTGTGATATTAATAGACCTAAGTGGAGGACGTAGAGCGGCCTCATCTACTGTCTAAACTCTGGAGCCGCACACGGCTCATTAGCTTGGTGTCGCTCCATGTTGTCTTAATTTCTTATTATCCATGCTTATGGTACAAGCCTGTAGGTGGCAGTTATTTGCAGCATAATCAAATGATCAAATGGTCAAATGATTTTTTTTTTCACTTAAAAGTGATATTCCGGGATGGAACAAGTTGGGTCCTATCACAAGGTTTAGGGCAGAAATTACCCCTACAGCAGTGATTTTGTGCAGCAGAAGCCCAGAGCGCACGCACCAAACACCCCCTCCCTGCTCCTCTGCCGGTTTCCTCTGCACTCAGACAGGGCCATATTTTACTTGACCAAAAACACAAATAAATGGACTCCCACCGAAAAAATCTGATATCAGTCTGCATTCACGCTTCACTTTGCTTGCAAAATGAACAGTAGGTTGTCCTCACTCTCATAATCACTCATCTTTATGTTGTTATTACATAATTCATCCTGGCAGACTACCTGTGTTTGTTTATATCTGGCACGCCACGGGCACATATACTGATACACTAAGCGGTGAGTGCCTCGTAGCCAGCTGTGGCTCTGCAGCGGAGGTAGCGCCGTTTTACGATACGATGAGAACTAGAGCCTTATTTAGCGGTGTTTCTGTGTGAAAGAAACGCGCTGCAAGTTCTCTGAATAAAGCGTGAATGTCATTAATTTATAAAATGAACAACTTTGGTCCCAAAACTGACCCCTGAGGCACTCCACAAGTTATATTACGAATGTCTGATTTGACATTATTTATTTGGACAAACTGATTTCTATTCTCTAAGTAGCTGGTTACACATTGATGTGCCACCTCTCTGTTACCATATTTGTATAGTTTTTGAAAAAGAATGATGTGGTCTATGGTGTCAAAAACTTTCTTCAGATTTACAAAAACGCTTTCTAAAAACTGTTTTCTGTCTATGGCAGTGGTTATTTCATCAGCCAGATCCATAAGTGCCATTGATGTGGAATGATTTGCCCTGAACCCATACTGACTACTACTAAAAATATAGTACCCGTTTAGAAAATTGTCCAGTCTGTTTACAAAGAATTTTTCAAGAATTTTTGAAAATTGTGGAAGCAATGATACCAGTCTGTAATTTAAAGACATGCCTGTCACCATTTTTGTATAGTGGAATGACTTTGGCTGTTTTCATCCTATTGGGAAATGTCCCAGTGGAAAGTGATAAATCGCACCCAGGTATGGAGCTTGGTTCTGTGAGGGGGAGACAGGAAGCTGGTGTGTGAGGAATGGAGGTTACGGGAGGGAGGTTGGGGCCTGGTGGTGGAGGGCTTTATGGGCGAGGAAGAGAATTTTAAACTGTATGCGGAAGGGGACGGGAAGCCAATGAAGATTTTGGAGGATGGGGGTGATGTGGTCATGGGAGCGGGTGCAGGTGAGGAGGTGTGCAGCAGAGTTTTGAATGTACTGTAGTTTATGGAGGACTTTGGATGATGTACCATAAAGGATGCTGTTACAGTAGTCTAAGCATGTTGTGATGAATGCATGAATACATTTTTCAGCAGCAGAAAAGGAGAGGAATGGACGGAGGCAGGCTGTGTTTCTAAGATGGAAAAAGGCTGTTTTAGTGAGCTGAGTGGCGTGGTGGTGAAAAGAAAGGTTGCTGTCAAAAATGATACTAAGGTTACGGATGTGAGGTGAGGGAGATAGAAGGGAGTTGTTGAAAGTGATACCGAAGTCCTGGATGGGGTTGGTGAGGGATTTATGGCCAATGATTATGAGTTCAGATTTGTTGTAGTTGAGTGATAGAAAGTTGTGATTCATCCAAATATTTATGTCAGTGAGGCAGTTTATAACTGAGGAGTGTGTGTCTGGGGTTATGGCTTTGGTGGAAATGTATAGCTGGATGTCATCTGCATAACAGTGAAAATGAAGGCCATGATGGTGGATAATGTCACCAAGGGGGAGCAGATATATTATGAAAAGAAGGGGACCAAGCACTGAACCCTGGAGGACGCCTTGAGTCAGAGGAGCGGTGTGAGAGGAACAGTTGTTAATGTAAATGAACTGTTGACGGTCAGTGAGGTAAGATTTCAGCCAGGCTGGTGCAGTTCCAGTGATGTTGATGGTATGTTCCAGGCGGGACAGCAGAATAGTGTGGTTTATGGTGTCAAATGCAGCAGTAAGGTCGAGGAGGAGAAGAATGTTGAGGTGGCCAGAGTCAGAGGACAGGAGTAGATCATTAGTGATTTTGAGCAGGGCTGTTTCTGTGCTGTGCTATAGACGGAAGCCGGATTGAAATGGTTCGAAATGGGTATGTTATGTGAGGTGGGCCTTGATTTGACAGGCAACGGTACGTTCCAAGATTTTTGACAGAAAGGGGAGGTTTGAGATGGGTCGAAAGTTGCACATGTTGTCAGGCTGGAGTCCGGGTTTCTTCAAGATGGGGGTTATGGCTGCGAGTTTGAGGCTGGGAACTGAACCAGACTTGAGGGAGGAGTGGGATGGGATCCAAAACACATGTTGAATTTTTCATGTCAGCAGTGATGGAGAACAGTTCAGCTGAAGTCATGAGGGTGAAGTTAGACAATGGGCGGTAGTTATGGCAAAGAGAGACAGGCATGGCAGTGGAGAGAGTAGGGAGAGTGGAAAGAGTGGTGAAGCTGTTATAAACTGTGTCATTTTTTTTTCTAAAAAAAAGGAAAGAAAGTCATTACATTTATCAACTGTGAAGGATGAAGAGATGTTGTCCTTTGGTTGAAGGAGTTTGTTTATTGTGGAGAAGAGAGTCCCGGGGTTGGAGGAGCCAGAGTGGTTAAGATGAGAGTAGTATGTGGACTGGGCCGAGTTGAGAGCTTTACTATATTGTTGTAGGTGGTCTAGATAAGCCTGGTGATGACCTGTTAAACTGGATTTCTTGTAGAGTCTTTCAAGCTGGCGCCTCCAGGATTTCATTTTATGGAGTTCAGGGGTGTACCAAGGGGCAGAGTGAGTGAAGGAGACAGTTTTAGGTTTGATGGGGGCTAACTGATTGAGACAATGGGAGAGAGTATTGTTGTAGTGGAGTAAAAGTATTGAGGGACAGTCAGACAGGGACATTAGGGAGGCAGTGGTGATACTGGTGATTAAAGCGGAGAGACCTGGGAGGGAGAGTGATTTGGTATTTCTGAAGGAGATATTGCGTTTTTGTTTAGGGGCAAGAAGAGGGGTATCAATGTCCATGGTTACAGCCAGATGATCAGAAATGTTGAGGTTATGACTTTCCAGGTGATGAATCTGAAGACCAGTGGAGCAGACTAAGTCCAGAGTGTGCCCGTGGCTGTGGGTGGGAAAGTTAACGTGCTGGGTGAAGTTGAAGCAGGTCCATGAATACGTTTGCAGATTTACAGTGGGTGTCATCAATGTGGAAATTGAAATCCCCAAGGAGAAGAATGGAGGATGAGATGGCAAGTAGATGCGTTCGAAAGTCCGAGAAGTCTGTAAGGAATGAAGTGTTCAGCTCGGGGGGCAATAGGTCAGGGCAATGTGGGGGAAGTGAAACCAGAGAGTTTAAAAGCAATGTGCTCAAATGAGGGAGCTGTAAGGATGGAGATGGTGGTTGAGTCGATGTCCATCCTGTTAACAGCAGCAACACCACCTCCTCTCCCCTCCTGACGGGGTCTGTCAATGTATGTGAAGCCAGGGGGTGTGGTTTGATTTAGTAGGAAATAATCCAGGGATTTATACCAGGTTTCAGTGATGCAGAGGAGATCCAGGTTAGTGTCCGTTATGAAGTCATGTAGAATGAGGCTTTTTTTTTATTGAGAGACCTGGTATTAAACAGTGCCAGTTTCAGGTGATGAGGAGATCTGGGGGAGTGAAGTGGAGGGACAGCTGAATATTTATCAAATGGGACAGATTAGCGGATGTTACAGTGAATTTGCTGCATATCCTATTACAGTCAGCAAAAATTGGCTCTATTGAAAAGGTGGACACAGAATGCGGAAATGTGGCATAAGGCCAGCAGGGTGAGCAAGAAGAGTTTGTGAGCTCTGAAGTAGCGGAGGAGCTGATAGGTGGACGGCAAGGGGCGCTGGTGAAGGAACAAGTTGACTCTGGTTTAACTGTAGAGTGGGAGGTGTAGTCAGCGGTGGGGAAAACGGCAGGTGTAAACAGTCAGTCATGTGGGGTAAACTGCACAGAGTGCTGTATATTCAATGTTAGTAACTGGGAGCTTCCTGTGGGCTCACCACCTGCAGGAGGGGCCATAGGGGTCCAGTGCGAAGTGAGTTGGGCGGCAGCCGAAAGCAGGGACCTTGGCGGACTGATCCTCGGCTGCAGAAGCTAGCTCTAGGGATGTGGAACGTCACCTCTCTGGCGGGGAAGGAGCCTGAGCTGGTGCGCGAGGCTGAGAAATTCGGGCTAGATATAGTCGGTCTCACCTCGACACATAGCAAGGGCTCTGGAACCAGCCCTCTCGAGAGGGGTTGGACTCTCTTCCACTCTGGAGTTGCCGATGGTGAGAGGCGGCAGGCAGGGGTGGCGATACTCATTGCCCCTCGGCTCGGTGCCTGTACGTTGGAGTTTGCCCTGGTATACGAGAGGGTAGCCTCCCTCCGCCTTCGGGTGGGGGGACGGATCCTGACTGTTGTTTGTGGCTTTGGTCCAAATAGCAGCTCAGTATCCACCCTTTTTGGAGTCCTTGGAGGGAGTGTTTGAGAGTACTCCATCTGGGGATACCCTGGTCCTACTGGGAGACTTCAACGCTCATGTCGGCAATGACAGTGAGACCTGAAGGGGTGTGATTGGGAGGAACGGCCCCCCCGATCTGAACCCGAGTGGTGCTTTGTTGCTGGATTTCTGTGCTCGTCACAGGTTGTCCATAACAAACACCATGTTCAAGCATAAGGGTGTCCATATGTGCACCTGGCACCAGGACACCCTAGGCCGGAGTTCGACTTTGTAGTCGTGCCCCCACTTCCGGACGGCTTCAAAGAGGTTCTGGACCACCATCCGGTATCTCAGGAGGGGGAAGCAGTGAACTGTAAACACTATGTTCAGTGGGGACGGTGCGCTGCCGACCTCGACTCGGGATGTTGTGGATCGGTGGAAGGAATACTTCGAAGACCTCCTCAATCCCACCGGCACGCCTTCCTTGGAGGAAACAGGGTCTGGGAATGATGCGGTGGGCTCTCCCATCTCTTGGGTTGAAGTCGCCGAGGTGGTTAAAAAGCTCCTTGATGGCTGGGCCCCGGGGGTGGATGAGATCTGCCCAGAGTTCCTTAAGGCCCTGGATGTTGTGGGGCTGTTGTGGTTGACATGCCTTTGCAACATCGGGGGCAGTGCCTCTGGATTGGCAGACCGGGGTGGTGGTCCCTCTTTTTAAGAAAGGGGACCGGAGGGTGTGTTCCAACTACAGGGGGATCACACTCCTCAGCCTCCCTGGTAAGTTCTATTCGGGGGTACTGGAGAGGAGGGTGCGTAGGTTAGTTGAGCCTCAGATTCAGGAGGAGCAATGTGGTTTTCGTCCTGGCCGTGGAACTGTGGACCAGCTCTATACCCTCACGTGGATGAGAATCAGCACCTCCAAATCTGAGTCCATGGTCCTCAGCCAGAAAAGGGTGGAGTGCCCTCTACAGGTCGGGACGAGATCCTGCCCCAAGTGGAGGAGTTAAGTATCTCGGGGTCTTGTTCACGAGTGAGGGAAGGATGGAGCGAGAGATCAACAGGCGGATCGGTGCAGCGTCTGCAGTAATGTGGACTCTACATAGGTCTGTCGTGGTGAAGAGGGAGCTGAGCCGGAAGGCAAAGCTCTCTGTTTACCGGTCGATCTTCGTTCCCACCCTCACCTATGGTCATGAGCTTTGGGTAGTGACCAAAAGAACAAGATCGCGGGTACAAGCGGCCGAAATGAGCTTCCTCTGTAGGGTGGAGATAGGGTGAGAAGCTCGGCTATCCGGGAGGATCTTGGAGTAGAGCCACTGCTCCTCCGCGTTGAGAGGAGCCAGATGAGGTGGCTTGGGCATCTGGTAAGGATGCCTCCCGGACGCCTCCCTGGTGAGGTGTTCAGGGCACGTCCCACCGGGAGGAGACCCCGGGGCAGACTTAGGACACGCTAGGGGGACTATGACGCTCAGCTGGCCTGGGAACGCCTCGAGACCCCCCGGGAAGAGCTGGAAGAAGTGGCTAGGGAGAGGGAAGTCTGGGCTTCCCTGCTTAGGCTGCTGCCCCCGCGACCCAACCATGGATAAGCGGTAGAAGATGGATGGATGGATGGTAACTGGGAGCAAGCTTTGTTCGGGTGAAGCCCGTCCATCCTGAAAAGAGAGCTGCGGTTCCAGATAACATTAAAATTGTTGATAAAAGTCAAGCCATGAGCCCTACAGGCAGATTGCAGCCAGTAGTGCAGGGAAAGGGCTCCGCTGAAATGAGCAGCATTGAGCAGCGGGGCAGTCAGGCCTGACACAAAGATAGATTTGCCAGTTTGTTTCAAAAAGTTGAACAGCTGGAGAAAGTGGTCCCTCTTCACTTCTGAGTGTTGACGAGAAGTGTCATTGATGCCAATAGGAATGATGAGACGAGTGACAGAGATAGGGAGAGAAGGCAAAATTTCCAGGAGTTTTTCAGTAATGACTGGGACAGTAGCTCCGGGAAAGCAGAGCGTTGTGGCATCAAAAAACCTAATATTTCTTATGATGGAGTTGCCGATTATCAGGGTGGAGGGTGAGAAGAGTGGATGTGGAGAAAGTAACTGTGTACTGACCGTAGAGGTTACGTCGGAGCGACATGGAAGAGCGGTGGTTTTCGCAGGTGAATCCCAAGGAGGAGATGGGGGAGTGGCAGTCCGAGCAGGTAAATCCTGAGAAAAAGTGGAACTGCTCAGCTGCAGCTGCTCATGAGCCGGCTGAGGGCTAGGGAGTCCAGTGGAGCGTCTGTTCACAGCTGCCATCAGCAGCCTCCGGCGGTGCGCAGAGGAGAGCCGACTCCGGGGTTCACGCAGCAGTCCATCTGTGGAATGGACAGCTGGTAGGTCAGTCACTCCATCAACACCTTTGAGGGTGAGACAGGGATCCGATCAGCTAGCCGACTAGAGATCATAGTGGACGGAGTGGAATCAGTCACAGCGGGCACAGCGGTGAAAGAGGTGGTGAATGTAGCGGGACAGGCAGCAGCAGCCGCGGCTACAGGTGGAGGTGACAGGAGCATAGGCTTGCTGAGCAGGGTCAGGTGAGCAGCGGAGGGGATCTGTTGGTGCTCGGACAGGACCCGGACAGGACAGTCGAGCCTCGTCTGGATCATCCATAGCCACGTCATGCAGTGCAGCATAGGAATTGGAGAAGGGCAGCGGTGGAGAGGACCTGGACAGTCTACCTAAACTTTTTCTTTCCAGGAGGGTTGGGTGTGGTGCAAGAGTACGGACGAGGGCGCACGGGATCCCACAGTAAGGTTTCAGAAATATCTGACTGAATAGCCAGGATCTTCTTCGACTGAAAAGCTGCCAAGTCGATGTAGCTGTTTAGCATGTTATCCTTCTTTTTTTGGCTCATCAGACAGCCGGCGGATGTCTTCTAAGTTATTCACCTGTTTTTCGGTAGAGAGAGTGCCAGGCAGCCGTCACAATAAACAGTTCTGGTAGTGTCCAGGCTTTTTAAGTTGTATGCGAGTTCAGTTGTCATGCTGACGTCCTAGCTCCTAAGCTAAAAATAAATCGGTAGAGCAGGTGAAGCAGTCACGCTTCACAGGGGAAGCAATAAAATGTTGTCTATGATGATTGCACTCCCTGCTGTAATTCTTGTGGACTTTGTTATCATCGGGAACATATTTAAGCTAGGGCTGTCACTTTATGTTCGATATTCGAATAACCAATCGAACATGGGGATAAATATCCGTAACCGATTAGTAAATACATATTAGAATGTAAAATATTGGGTTCAGCAGCTCATCAGAGCGCCTGGAGCAGTGAACCCTTTCATCCAGCAGAGGGCGCTGTCCGCAAAGCTTGACAGTTCCATCACGTATGAACTTCTCTCTTGACCTCAGTGACCAAAGAGTGAAGTATAGTTCGATAGAAATGGAAGACGCAGAAAACCACAGTGGACGACGTTCAATAATAACACCCAATCATCTGAGGAGCACTGTGTGGAAGTTTTGTGTGGGAAATTTTGGGTTCTACGCCATTGACGGGAAAATTAAAAACAAAGACCGGGCTGTGTGTCGGTTATGTGGAAAGCAGTTTACCTACTCGTCCTCAACAACAAGTCTGTGGTCTCATCTATCGGCTTTTCATCCAAGCCATGCAGTCGAGGAGGAGGCGCCAAAGTGCAGCGGTGCTTCATCAAATGTTCAGCCTCGTGTGACAACGTTTTTTTCAGCAGGGTCCTTACCAGAGGTGCGGAAAAAAGCTATTACCAACAAGATTGCACGATTCATATGCAAGGATATGCGGCCCATCGGTGTGGTTACGGGAGAGGGCTTTCAGGACTTGATGATGGAACTGGAGCAACGGTACACCGTTCCTAGCCGCACCGCCATTTCGGGCCATAACGTAAAGCTGTACAATGTAATGCGGGCAAACATTGAGACTATATTAAAAGACAAGACGTTCTCCCTTACTACAGATGGGTGGACATCGATGGCTACTCATGCTTATGCAACGGTGACTGCTCACTTCATTTCTGACACATGGGTACTTGAAAACTATGTTTTATGCACTAAAGAGCTTAGAGGGAGCCACACAGCTGCACACGTAGCCGCTAGTATTCGTAGCACGCTGGAGGACTTCGGCATACCCCGGGAGGCAGTCGTGTCTGTTACCACAGACAATGCTCTTAACTATGTGAACGCCGTGCACAATTTGGGGCTTTTTGATGTACCGTGTTTGGCTCACACCCTGAACCTGGCAGTGCGCAAGGGACTGGAGGCTAAAGGAGTTGAGACAGCGCTCTCCAGACTGAAACAAACTGCGGCTCATTTTGGGAGGTCTCCGGCCGACTCCTGTCTTCTGGAGGAAAAGCAGGAGCTTCTTGGATTAAAAAAAGAGAGACTCATAAATGACTGCGTTACTAGATGGAAAACCACTTACGACATGATTTGCAGGGGGGGGGATCGATTATCTTCGGTTGTTTTCGTTTATGGTTGAAAACCGTTCGACTTTGATTTTGAGGAAAAGTGACAGCCCTAATTTAAGCTATACATGGTAGCTCTAAATTTGTCTGATGACTCCTCTCCCAGGTCAATATTAAAGTCCCTGCATATAAACACAGTCTTCTTATTAATATTATCAAACAGCTCAGATATTTTGTCTGTAAACGCTCCTACACGTGAACCCGGTGTTCTATACACACAGCTGATTACAATATTTTTGAAATTTTCATATATGATTTCCACTGTGAGAAACTCCATAATATTGTTTATACTAAGTGTCATATTTGTAATAGAGTTGCGTTCAGAGTTGAGTTAATGTATGTTATGGCCAGGGCCACACAAGGGTAACTTAAACTCTATTTTACAAAACTTTTCCTTTTTCTTTGCAATAAACCACTTTATTAGCTTTAATATTAGCTTATTTCAGTATTTAATCTTACATTGTTTAAAGTTAGCATGCACGTTTTCACAATGCAAGATTAGACACATTTCTGTTGCACAAATCAGCATATCTTTGTCTTTGATTTACCTGGCTGCTGGAAGAGGGCACTTCCTGGAGTGGAGCAAAAGGCGTGGCCAAGGGCAGCAAATACACTGCTCAAATCAATGAAGGGAACACCTAAACAACACAGTGAAACTCCAAGTCAATCACACTCTGTGAAATCAAACTGTCCACTTAGGAAGCAACACTGATTGACAATCAGTTTCACATGTTGTTGTTCAAGTGGGATAGACAACAGGTGGAAATTATAGGCAATTAGCAAGACACCCCCAGTAAAAGAGTGTTTCTGCAGGTGGTGACCACAGACCACTTCTCAGTTCCTGAGCTTTCTAGATGATGTTTTTGGCACTTTTGAATGCTGGTGGTGCTTTCACTCTAGTGGTAGCATGAGACTGAGTCTACAACCCACACAAGTGGCTCGGGTAGAGCAGCTCATCCAGGATGGCACATCAATGCTAGCTGTGGTAAGGAGGTTTGCTGTGTCTGTCAGCGTAGTGTCCAGAGCATGGAGGCGCTACTAGGAGACAGGCCAGTACATCAGGAGACGTAGAGGAGGCCGTAGGAGGGCAACGACCCAGCAGCAGCACCACTACCTCTTCCTTTGTGCAAGGAGGAACAGGAGGAGCACTGCCAGAGCCCTGCAACATGAGCTCCAGCAGGCCACAAATGTGCATGTGTCTGCTCAAAGGGTCAGAAACAGACTCCATGAGGGTGGTGTGAGGGCTGACGTCCACAGGTGGGGGTTGTGTTCACAGTCCAACACTATGCAGGAAGTTTTGCATTTGCCAGAGAACACCAAGATTGGCTAACTCTCCACTGGCGCCCTGAGCTCTTCACAGATGAAAGCAGGTTCACACTGAGCACATGTGACAGACGTGACAGAGTCTGGAGACGGCGTGGAGAATGTTCTGCTGCCTGCAACATCCTCCAGCATGACCGCTCTGACAGTGGGTCAGTAATGGTGTGGGGTGGCATTTCTTTGGGGGGCGCACAGCCCTCCATGTGCTCTCCAGAGGTAGCCTGACTGCCATTAGGTACGGAGATGAGATCCTCAGACATCTTGTGAGACCATATGCTGGTGGTTGGCCCTGGGTTCCTCCTAATGCAAGACAATGCTGGAGTTGATGTGGCTGGAGTGTGTCAGCAGTTCCTGTAAGATGAAGGCGTTGATGCTATGGACTGGACCGCCCATTCCCCAGACCTGAATCCAACTGAGTACATCTGGGACATCATGTCCCGCTCCATCCACCAACACCACGTTGCACCACAGACTGTCTAGGAGTTGGTGGATGCTTTAGTCCAGGTACGGGAGGAGATCCCTCAAGAGACCATCCTCCACCTCATCAGGAGCATGCCCAGGTGTTGTAGGGAGGTCATACAGGCACGTGGAGGCCACACATACGCTACTGAGCCTCATTTTGACTTGTTTTGAGGACATAACATCAAAGTTGGATAAGCCTGTAGTGTGCTTTCCACTTCAATTTTGAGTGTGACTCCAAATCCAGACCTCCATGGGTTAACACATTTGATTTCCAGTTATAATTTTGTATGATTTTGTTATCAGCACGTTCAACTATGGAAAGAACAAAGTATTTAATAAGAATATTTCGTTCATTCAGATCTAGAATATATTATTTTGGTGTTCCCTTTATTTTTTTTAGCAGTGTACAAGGCTACCACTCCACCTGTAAAACAGCCTAAACAGTGCAGTCAAGAATAATACAATTTCTATTTTCCCTGAGAGCTAATAAATAACTAATATCCAGTGTTCCTGAAACACAATAAACTAGATTATATGATAAGTTCCAGAGTTCACAATCAGATAAGCGCTAGATAAAGGCTGAATGATTAATCAATCAAACAATGACGCATTTTACTGGTAATGTGACCTTTGTGCTTCTAAAAGGAACACAGACTAAACTTCATGGGAACATGTTTATTAAATAGGTTAAAAACACAGCTGTGAAACAGAGGATGGCCACTAAAAGCAATGTACAGCTGTCATCTAAAGAAATCGTAATGATTAGACATGTCAAAATAAAATATGTTATCTGAAGATACGAGTGGAAACCCCAAAAGAGAAATAGGGAAATAGGGAAATAACCAATCACTAATTTTTCTATTCCATCTTTTTTATACGAGTTTTTTTGTTGGATGATGATGCGCAGAAAAACGTAAACATCACAAGATTTATCAAAGAAGGAGGACAACGTTTTTTGTTTTTTTTCATCAGGGTGTTGCAATACTCCGTATTGCGAGTGTCTGTCCTGTCTTGAAATTATGTTCAGTTCTTAAGAGTTTGGATCAAAAGCAAACTTTCCTCCAGTACTGACTGGTCGCCACCATTTTGAAAATCGAGGAATGTCTCTAGTTGCGTCATGCATTATATCTGAGCATGCGCTGAAAGAACGCACCCTGACAACTTTCCATTTGAGCAGATACATGATACCTCAATCGGTTTGGGCAAAGGAATATTCCACCCCTGTGAAACAGATTAAATGTCCATTCGGATGGGCACTTTTCTTTTAGAATGAGGTGTATACAAAGGTTAAATTCTTTTCATTTGAGCAAATAAACCGAATGCAAGCGGAATATTTGGGTCCATGTATATGTGGCTACTGACACCTGCGATGTAGAAAGGAGTTAAAAACACTAAAGAACCAGATGAAAGACCAATAGCATACAACTTAACAAGGAGTAGATAGTAATCAACCATGTCAAATGCTTTGGTGAGATCAATGAATATGGGAGCTGTAGGCATATTGTTGTCAAGTGATGATAAGATGTCATTGGTGAATTTTAGAAAAGCCGTGGAAGTTGAGAAGTTTGGTTTAAACCCAGATTGGTGGGGAGTTAATAGTTCATTGTCATTATGGTTCTTTGATAGTTGATTAAAAATGAGTTTTTCAAATATTTTGGCTATGTTATTAATAATTGATATGAGTCTGTAATTGTTGATATCCCGAGTGTTGTTCCCTTTATGAAAAGGCACATTTACAAGAGGACGGGGTTTCACCAGTTTCCAGTGATAGATTGAATAATGAGATTAAGGAAATGATGAAATATGAGAAACTATTTCGAAGAATCTGATCTCCAGGCCATCTGGGCAAGCACTGCAACCAGAATTCAAGCCATCTATGACTTTTTCAGAAGGTGTGATTGATATAAAAGAGAAAGAACTGACACGCCTATTCTGAGTCGGCGTGAAGCTGGAGTCTGGTTCAAGGGAGTTAAAGGAATTTAAGCTTCCAACTGTAGAAAAGTGCCGGCTAAATGCCCCTGCAAATAATTGTGGTCTGCTGACAAAATGAGCTACCATCTTATCATGGTGGAGTGGTTTGCATGTCCCAATGATCCTCGGAGCTAAGTTGTCGGGGGCTTTATGCCCCTGGTGGGGTCTCCCATGGCAAACAGGTCCTTGGGGAGGGACCAGACAAAGTGTAGCTCACACAGACCCCTTGTTATGACTAACAAAATTAGTGCCAAGTTTCCCTTGGCCGGGCGTGGGTCACCAGAGCCCCCTCCTGGAGCCAGGCCTGGGGGTGGGGTTTGATGGTGAGTGCCTGGTGACTGGGCCTACTCCCATGGGGCCTGGCCGGGGCCCAGCCCTAAGAGGCAACGTAGGACCCCCTTCCTGTGGGCTGCAAGAGGGGCCATAGGGGTCGGGTGCAGTGTGAGTTGGGCGGCAGCTGAAGGCAGGGACCTTGGCAGTCTGATCCTCGGCTGCAGAAGCTAGCTCTAGGGATGTGGAATGTCACCTCTCTGGCGGGGAAGGAGCCTACGCTGGTGGGCGAGGTTGAGAAATTCAGGCTAGATATAGTTGGTCTCACCTAGACACATAGCAAGGGCTCCGGAACCAGCCTTCTCGAGAGGGGTTGGACTTTCCTCCACTCTGGAGTTGCCGATGGTGAGAGGTGGCAGGCAGCGGTGGCAATACTCCTTGCCCCCCGGCTTGGTGCCTGTACATTGGATTTCACCCCAGTGGACAAGAGGGTATCCTCCCGCAGCCTTCATGTGGGGGAAGGATCCTGACTGTTGTCTGTGGCTATGGTCCAAATAGCAGTTCAGAGTATCCAACCTTTTTGGGCTAGGCGCTACCCAAGTAGCTGCCTGTTGCAGCAGCTCTCTCTTCTTTGTCCGTTACTTGTAATTTTTTTCCTCTCTTTTTCGTAATCTTTGTATTTGGAGTGGATCATCACTTTGTATGGTTCATTGTCGGTCACGGACACCAAACTTTTTGTGGCTTCGGCGATATTTTTGACTACTTTTCTCCTGTGTTTGTCTGGAGATCCTACATGTAACCATGGCTGCATTGTTTACATGCAAACTTAACTCTTAGCAGCCTGTAGCATGCCAATGCTAACTAGTGTAGGGCTTGATGATTTCCCTCGAGCTGAGGAGAAGGAGGTGAGGACGACGTGCCGGTTCTCGGGTGTGAGCTGGGAGATGACAACGTGGACCTGTCCTTCCATCCATCGTTGTTGGGAACGTGGGATCTAGCCCCGGGGGATGGACGAGCTAGCCGTGCTAACCCAGAGGCATCGTGCTGTTCACGGACGTGGCTGACGGAGCTGACATCGGACGCCGGCGACACATCGGAGGAGCTTCGCCTGCTGTGAGCAGACAGGATCCAGGAGACAGAGACTGAACAGACTGCTGGGGAGGCTCAGTCCTGGACCCTGTGGAGGTGGAAACTGGCTGGACTGGAGAGTGGTGGACGAGTGGTGGACGGGAAGTCATCATCTAATTTCTTATGGACCTTTTTACACTTTCTATACTCTTTCTTACTTTTGTTTTCTTAAATGCTGCGGTGACTCCTGAATTTCCCCTCGGGGATAAATAAAGTATTTTCTATTCTATTCTATTCTATTTTTGGAGTCCTTGGAGGGAGTGCTGGAGAGTGCTCCCTCTGGGGAGTCCCTCGTCCTACTGGGGGACTTTGATGCTCACGTCGGCAATGACAGTGAGACTTGGAGGGGCGTGATTGGGAGTAACGGCCTGAACCTGAGTGGTGTTTTGTTGTTGGATTTCTGTGCTCGTCACTGATTGTCCATAAAAAACACCATGTTCAAGCATAAGGGTATCAATATGTGCACTTGACACCAGGCTTGCGTCTCAAAGCTCCAAAGTTCCATCCTTCCTTCCTCCACTTGCGTCGTTCTCTATCGTCTTAGTCCCTCCCACCAGAGATGATGGGAGAGACGCAAGAAAATGAAGAGAGGAGAGAGGATGGAGGAGATTTGTTTTTAGAGCAATGGGACATCCTCTCCTCCGGAGCGTCACATGAAGCAATGTGTTTCAGTGATGCTGCAGCTGATCACCTCTGGATCATCTGTCAGTCAGCTCTAACAGCTGTTTGTGTGTCTGCACATGTGCGCTGTAATAACTCTGATCAAACATAGACAGTAACTGAGCTTTGTCTGTTCCTTTAACCTGTTTAACAAACATGTTACCATGAAGAAAACCTGCTCTCTGTTTATTCTGTGTGCTGTTTAGAAGCTTGTGGATCACTTTTGCGGTAAAATGCGTAATTGTGAGATTATTTATGAATTATTCAGCCTTTATCTGGAGCCCATCTAATCGTGAACTCAGAAACTTATGAATATAACCCACCTTATTGTGTCTCAGGAAGATATTATCTATCCGCCAGTTTCCTGTATTAATCCTCTGTTATATTGATTTGATGATGGTTGTGTCCAGTGTTTTGTGCTTTGTGCTTTGAACTCAAAGCAAACACTTAATTACCAGATTTATGATCAGTGTCTGAACGATCCTCTGTTCCTGTTCTCAGCTCGTCTTTTCTCTCTCATTAAACTCTGTTTTGTTTGTGAAGTTTCATGTAGAGAAGTCTGAGCCACTGCAGCATCCAATCAGAGAGTGATATTCCATATGGGGGCGTGTCGTTCACTGAAAAGACTTCCGCAAAGCCGGCTCTCGTGTCTCCTCAATCATAGCTCCTCCGATCAGTCTCCTCCATCCTCTCTCCTCTCTCCTCTGAGCACAATTATTGCTTTTGGACAGTCTTCAAAATGGCAACTGGGAAAGTACTTCCTATGTCATGGAGGAGATAGGACGGAGGAAGCACAAAGTTAACGCATTGAGACGCACCCCTGGACACCCTAGGCTACAATTCGATGATAGACTTTGTGGTAGTATCATCAGACTTGTGGCCGCATATCTAGAACACTCTGGTAAAAAAAGGGTGGAGCTGTTAACTGATCACCACCTGGTGGTGAGTGGGCTCCGATGGTGGGGGAAGATGCCAAATGGGCTTTGTTCCGTGCCTCCATTGTTGAGGTGGCTGATCGGAGCTGTGGCCGTAAGGTGGTTGGTGCCTGTCGGGGCGGCAATACCCGAACCCGCTGGTGGCCACCAGTGGTGAGGGATGCCGTCCAGCTGAAGAAGGAGTCCCATCTGGCCTTTTTTGGCATGTGGGACTCACGAGGCAGCAGACAGGTATCGACAGGCCAAGTGGAATGCAGCTTCGGTGGTGCCGAGGCAAAATCCCTGACATGGGAGGAGTTTAGTGAGTCCATGGAGAACGACTTCCGGACGGCTTCAAAGAGGTTCTGGACCACCATCCGGTATCTCAGGAGGGGGAAGCAGTGCACTGTAAACACTATGTTCAGTGGGGACGGTGCGCTGCTGCCCTCGACTCGGGATGTTGTGGATCGGTGGACGGAACAATTCAAAGACCTCCTCAATCCCACTGGTACGCTCTCTTTGGAGGAAGCAGGGCCTGTAGGGGTGGGCTCTTCCATCTCTGGGGTTGAGGTTGCCAAGCTGGTTAAAAAGCTTCTTGGTAGCAGGGCCCCAGGTTGAATGAGATGCGCCCAGAGTTCCTTGAGGCCCTGGATGCTGTGGGTGTGTTGTGGCTGACATGACTCTGTAACATCGCGTGGACATCGAGGGCAGTGCTTATGGATTGGCAGACTGGGGTGGTGGTCCCTCTTTTTAAGAAGGGGTACTGGAGAGGAGGGTCCATAGGATAGTCGAACCTCTTATTCAGGAGGAGCAATGTGGCTTTTGTCCTGGCTGTGGAACCGTGGATCAGATCTAAACCCTCTGCAGGGTCCTTAAGGGTGCATGGGCATTTGCCCAACCTTTCCACATGTGTTTTGTGGACTTGGAGAAGGCATTCGACCGTGTCCCTCGGGGAGTCCTGTGGGGGGTTCTCCAGGAGTATGGGGTGTCAGACTGCTTGTTACGAGCCGTCCGTTCCCTGTACGACCGATGTCAGAGCTTGGTCCGCATTGCTGGCAGTAAGTCGGACTCCTTTCCAGTGAGGGTTGGACTCAAGGGCTGCCCTTTGTCACCAATTCTGTTCATAACTGTCTGGTTTGGGGACCTCAGGATTGGATCCCTGCTTTTTGCAGATGATGTGTTCCTGTTGGCTTTATCAGGCCGTTACCTTAAACTCTCTCTGGATTGGTTTGCAGCCCAGTGTGAAGCGGCTGGGATGAGAATCGGCACCTCCAACTCTGAGTCCATGGTCCTCAGCTAGAAAAGGGTGGAGTGCCCTCTCCGGGTCAGGAATGAGATCCTGCCCCAAATGGAGGAGTTTAAGTATCTCGGGGTCTTGTTCACGAGTGAGGGAAGGATGGAGCGAGAGATCGGCAGGCGGATCGGTGCGGCGTCTGCAGTAATGCAGACTCTGCACAGGTCTGTCATGGTGGAGAGGGAGCTGGGCTGGAAGGCAAAGCTCTCTATTTACAGGTCGATCTGCTTTCCCACCCTCACCTATGGTCATGAGCTTTTTCCATAGGGTGGACGGGCTCTTCCTTAGAGATAGGGTGAGAAGTTCGGCTATCTGGGAGGTGCTCCGAGTAGAGCCGCTGCTCCTCTGCGTTGAGAGGAGCCAGATGAGGTGGCTCAGGCATCTGACAAGGATGCCTCCTGGACGCCTCCCTGGTGAGGCGTTCAGGGCATGTCTCACCGGGAGGAGACCCCGGGGCAGACCCAGGACACGCTGGAGAGACTACATCTCTCAGCTGGCCTGGGAACGTCTTGGGATCCTCCCGGAAGAGCTGGACGAAGTGGCTAGGGAGAAGGAAGTCTGGGCCTCCCTGCTTAGTCTGCTGCCCCTGCGACCCGGGGAAGCAGAAGAAGATGGATGGATGGATGGGTATCAGCGTTCTTGATCTTTCAGTCATGACCCACAGCTCATGGCCATAGGGTAGGGTTGGAACTTAGATTGACCAGTAAATTGAGAGCCTTGCCTTCTGGCTCAGCTCTCT